>NC_064621.1:10345530-10648560 GCF_023898315.1 Schistocerca nitens | reverse complement strand
TGACGATGAAACACAGAAATTGCATCGGAATTAAATATAAGAGACACAATGGCGACTTAAGTACAGGAAGACTGAGTCTTAGTACTGTCTATGACTTCAGCGTTTCCTGTGTCACCAGTCTTACATTACGATGCACCTCTGCAGGGATACTCTATCCCTGGGACCTTCCCATTGACGATGAAACACAGAAATTGCATCGGAATTAAATATAGGAGACACAATGCCGACTTAAGTACAGGAAGACTGAGTCTTCCTACTGTCTATGTTCTGAGCGTTTCCTGTGTCACCAGTTTTACATTCCGATGCACCTCTCCAGGTTTACTGTATCCATTGGAGCGTCCCACTGACGATGAAACACAGAAATTGCATCGGAATTAAATATTAGAGACACAATGCCGACTTAAGAGGAGGAAGACTGAGTCTTCCTACTGTCTGTGTTTTGAGCGTTTCCTGTGTCACCAGTTTTACATTTCGATGCACCTCTGCAGGTTTACTGTATCCATTGGACCTTCCCATTGACAATGAAACACAGAAATTGCATCGGAATTAAATAGAAGAGACGCAACGCCGACTTTAGTACTAGAAAAGTGAGTATTCTTACGGTCTATGTTTCGAGCGTTTCCTGTGTCACCAGTTTACATTCCGATGCACCTCTGCTGGTTTACTGTATCCTTTGGACCTTCACAGTAACGATGAAACACAGAAATTGCATCGGATTTAAATATAAGGGACACAATGCCGATTTAAGTACAGGAAGACTGAGTCATAGTACTGTCTATATTTTGAGCGTTTCCTGTGTCACCAGTTTTACATTCCGATGCACCTCTGCAGGTTTACTGTATCGACTGGTTCTTCACAGAGGCGATGAAACACAGAAATTGCATCGGAATTAAATATAAGAGACACAATGCGGACTTAAGTACAGGAAGACTGAGTCTTAGTACTGTCTATGATTTGAGCGTTTCCTGTGTCACCAGTTTTACATTCCGATGCACCTCTACAGGCTTATTGTATCCCTTGGACCATCCCATTGATAATGAAACACAGAAATTGCATCGGAATTAAATATAAGAGACACAATGCCGAATTAAGTACAGGAAGACTGAGTGTTCCTACTGTCAATGTTTTGAGCGTTTCCTGTGTGATCAGTTTTGCATTCGGATGCAATTCTGCAGGTTTACTGTATCTCTTGGCCCTTCCTATTGACGATGAGACACAGAAATTGCATCGGAATTAAATATAAGAGTCACAATGCCGACTTAAATACAGGAAGACTGAGTCTTCGTAATGTCTATGTTTTAAACGTTTCCTGTGTCACCAGTTTTACATTCCGATGCACCTCTGCAGGTTTACTGTATTCATTGGAACCTTCCCATTGACGATGAAACACAGAAATTGCATCGGAATTAAATATTAGAGACACAATGCCGACTTAAGAACAGGAAGACTGAGTCATCCTACTGTCTATGTTTTGAGCGTTTCCTGTGTCACCAGTTTTACATTTCGATGCACCTCTGCAGGTTTACTGTAACCCTTCGACCGTCCCATTGACGATGAAACACAGAAATTGCATCGGAATTAAATATAAGAGACACAATGCCGACTTAAGTACAGGAAGACTGAGTCTTCCTACTGTCTATGCTTTGAGCGTTTCCTGTGTCACCAGTCTTACATTCCGATGCACCTCTGCAGGTTTACTGTATCCCTTGGACCTTCCCATTGACGATGAAACACAGAAATAGCATCGGAATTAAATATTGGAGACACAATGCGGACTTAAGAACAGGAAGACTGAGTCTTCCTACAGTCTATGATTTGAGCGTTTCCTGTGTCACCAGTTTTACATTCCCTTGCACCTCTGCAGGTTTACTGTATCCATTGGACCTTCCCATTGACGATGAAACACAGAAATTGCATCGGAATTTAATATAAGAGACACAACGCCGACTTAAGTACAAGAAAACTGAGTATTCTTACGGTCTACGTTTTGAGCGTTTCCTGTGTCACCAGTTTTACATTCCGATGCACCTCTGCAGGTTTACTGTATCCATCGGACCTTCCCATTGACGATGAAACACAGAAATTGCATCGGAATTAAATATAAGACACACAATGCCGTCTTAAGTGCAGGAAGACTGAGTCTTAGTACTGTCTATGTCTTGAGCGTTTCCTGTGTCACCAGTCTTACATTCCGATGCACCTCTGCAGGGATACTGTATCCCTTGGACCTTCCCATTGACGATGAAACACAGAAATTGCATCGGAATTAAATATAAGAGACACAATGCCGACTTAAGTACAGGAAGACTGAGTCTTCGTAATGTCTATGTTTTGAGCGTTTCCTGTGTCACCAGTTTTACATTCCGATGCCCCTCTGCAGGTTTACTTTATCCCTTGGACCATCACAGACACGATGAAACACAGAAATTCCATCTGAATTAAACATAGGTGACACAATGCCGACTTAAGTACAGGAAGACTGAGTCTTCCTAAATTCTATGTTTTGAGCGTTTCCTGTGTCACCAGTTTTACATTCCGATGCACCTCTGCAGGTTTACTGTATCCATTGGACATTCCCATTGACGATGAAACACAGAAATTGCATCGGAATTAAATGTAAGAGACACAATGCCGGCTTAAGTACAGGAAGACTGAGTCTTCCTACTGTCTATGTTTTGAGCGTTTCCTGTGTCCTAATTTCACATTCCGATACACCTCTGCAGGTTTACTGTATCCCTTGGACCTTCCCATTGACGATGAAACACTGAAATTGCATCGGAATTAAATCTAAGAGACACAACGCCAACTTAAGTACTAGAAAAGTGAGTATTCTTACGGTCTATGTTTCGAGGGGTTCCTGTGTCACCAGTTTACATTCCGATGCACCTCTGCAGGTTTACTGTATCCTTTGGACATTCAAAGTAACGATGAAACACAGAAATTGCATCGGATTTAAATATAAGAGACACAATGCCGATTAAGTACAGGAAGACTGAGTCTTAGTACTGTCTATGTTTTGAGCGTGTCCTGTGTCACCAGTTTTACATTCCGATGCACCTCTGCAGGTTTATTGTATCCCTTGGACCTTCCCATTGACGATGAAACACAGAAATTTCATCGGAATTAAATATAATAGACACAATGCCCACTTAAGTACAGGAAGACTGAGTCTTCCTACTGTCTATGATTTGAGCGTTTCCTATGTCACCAGTCTTACATTCCGATTCACCTCTCCAGGTTTACTGAATCAATTGGACCTTCCCATTGACGATGAAACACAGAAATTGCTTCGGAATTGAATATTAGAGACACAATGCCGACTTTTCGAACAGGAAGACTGAGTCATCCTACTGTCTATGTTTTGAGCGTTTCCTGTGTCACCAGTTTTACATTCCGATGCGCCTCTGCAGGTTTGCTGTATCCCTCCGACCTTCCCATTGACGATGAAACACAGAAATTGCATCGGAATTAAATATGAGAGACACAACGCCGACATAAGTACAAGAAAACTGAGTATTCTTACGGTCTATATTTTGAGCGTTTCCTGTGTCACCAGTTTTACATTCCGAAGCACCTCTGCAGGTTTACTGTATCCACTGGACCTTCACAGTGGCGATCCAACACTGAAATTGCATCGGAATTAAATATAGGAGACACAATGCCGACTTAAGTACAGGAAGACTGAGTCTTAGTACTGTCTATGTTTTGAGCGTTTCCTGTGTCACCAGTTTTACATTCCGATGCACCTCTGCAGGTTTATTGTATCCCTTGGACCTTCCCATTGACGATGAAACACAGAAATTTCATCGGAATTAAAAATAAGAGACACAATGCCGACTTAAGTACAGGAAGAGTGAGTGTTCCTACTGTCTATGTTTTGAGCGTTTCCTGTGTGATCAGCTTTGCATTCCGTTGCACCTCTGCAGGTTTACTGTATCCCTTGGACCTTCCTATTGACGATGAAACACCGAAATTTCATCGGAAATAAATATAAGATACACAACGCCGACATAAGTACAAGAAAACTGAGTCTTCTTACGGTCTACGTTTTGAGCAGTTCCTGTGTCACCAGTCTTACATACCGATGCACCTCTGCAGGTTTACTGTATTCCTTGGACCTTCCCATTGACGATGAAACACAGAAATTGCATCGGAATGAAATATAATAGACACAATGCCGACTTCAGTACAGGAAGACTGAATCTTCGTAATGTCTATGTTTTAAACGTTTCCTGTGTCACCAGTTTTACATTCCGATGCACCTCACCAGGTTTTCTGAATCCATTGGACCTTCCCATTGACGATGAAACACAGAAATTGCATCGGAATTAAATATAAGACGCACAATGCCGACTTAAGAACAGTAATACTGAGTCTTCCTACTGTCTATGATTTGAGCGTTTCCTGTGTCACCAGTTTTACATTCCGATGCACCTCTCCAGGTTTACTGTATTCCTTGGACCTTCCGATTGACGATGAAATACAGAAATTGCATCGGAATTAAATATAGGAGATGCAATGCCGACTTAAGTACAGGAAGACAGAGTCTTCCTACTGTCTATGTTTTGAGCGTTTCCTGTG
The DNA here is from genome assembly GCF_023898315.1 of Schistocerca nitens. Classification (NCBI taxonomy): domain Eukaryota; kingdom Metazoa; phylum Arthropoda; class Insecta; order Orthoptera; family Acrididae; genus Schistocerca; species Schistocerca nitens. Next base: position 10,643,979 of record NC_064621.1, on the reverse strand, counting down.
TCACCAGTTTTACATTCCGATGCACCTCTGCAGATTTACTGTATCCCTTGGACCTTCCCATTGACGATGAAACACAGAAATTGCATCGGAATTAAATATAAGAGACACAATGCCGACTTAAGTACAGGAAGACTGAGTCTTAGTACTGTCTATGTTTTGAGCGTTTCCTGTGTCACCAGTTTTACATTCCCATGCACCTCTGCAGGTTTACTGTATCCATTGGACCTTCCAATTGACGATGAAACACAGAAATTGCTTCGGAATTAAATATAAGAGACACAATGGCGACTTAAGTACAGGAAGACTGAGTCTTAGTAATGTCTATGACTTGAGCGTTTCCTGCGTCACCAGTCTTACATTACGATGCACCTCTGCAGGGATACTGTATCCCTGGGACCTTCGCATTGACGATGAAACACAGAAATTGCATCGGAATTAAATATAGGAGACACAATGCCGACTTAAGTACAGGAAGACTGAGTCTTCCTACTGTCTATGTTCTGAGCGGTTCCTGTGTCACCAGTTTTACATTCCGATGCACCTCTCCAGGTTTACTGTATCCATTGGAGCGTCCCACTGACGATGAAACACAGAAATTGCATCGGAATTAAATATTAGAAACACAATGCCGACTTAAGAGGAGGAAGACTGAGTCTTCCTACTGTCTGTGTTTTGAGCGTTTCCTGTGTCACCAGTTTTACATTTCGATGCACCTCTGCTGGTTTACTGTATCCTTTGGACCTTCACAGTAACGATGAAACACAGAAATTGCATCGGATTTAAATATAAGTTACACAATGCCGATTTAAGTACAGGAAGACTGAGTCATAGTACTGTCTATATTTTGAGCGTTTCCTGTGTCACCAGTTTTACATTTCGATGCACCTCTGCAGGTTTATTGTCTCCCTTGGACATTCCCATTGAGGATGAAACACAGAAATTGTATCGGAATTAAATATAATAGACACAATGCAGACTTAAGTACAGGAAGACTGAGTCTTCCTATTGTCTATGTTTTGAGCGTTTCCTGTGTCACCAGTCTTACATTCCGATGCACCTCTGCAGGTTTACTGTATCCCTTGGACCTTCCCATTGACGATGAAACACAGAAATTGCATCGGAATTAGATATGAGACACAATGCCGACCGGAAGACTAAGTCTTCGTACTGTATATGTTTTGAGCGTATCCTGTGTCACCAGTTTTACATTCCGATGCACCGCTGCATGTTTACTGTATCCCCCCGACCTTCCCATTGACGATGAAACACAGAAATTGCATCGGAATTAAATATAAGAGACACAACGCCGACTTTAGTACAAGAAAACTGAGTATTCTTACGGTCTATATTTTGAGCGTTTCCTGTGTCACCAGTTTTACATTCCGATGCACCTCTACAGGTTTATTGTATCCCTTGGACCATCCCATTGATAATGAAACACAGAAATTGCATCGGAATTAAATATAAGAGACACAATGCCGACTTAAGTACAGGAAGACTGAGTGTTCCTACTGTCAATGTTTTGAGCGTTTCCTGTGTGATCAGTTTTGCATTCGGATGCAATTCTGCAGGTTTACTGTCTCTCTTGGACCTTCCTATTGACGATGAGACACAGAAATTGCATCGGAATTAAATATAAGAGACACAATGCCGACTTAATTACAGGAAGACTGAGTCTTCGTAATGTCTATGTTTTAAACGTTTCCTGTGTCACCAGTTTTACATTCCGATGCACCTCTGGAGGTTTACTGTATTCATTGGAACCTTCCCATTGACGATGAAACACAGAAATTGCATCGGAATTAAATATTAGAGACACAATGCCGACTTAAGAACAGGAAGACTGAGTCATCCTACTGCCTATGTTTTGAGCGTTTCCTGTGTCACCAGTTTTACATATCGATGCACCTCTGCAGGTTTACTGTAACCCTTCGACCGTCCCATTGACGATGAAACACAGAAATTGCATCGGAATTAAATATAAGAGACACAATGCCGACTTAAGTACAGGAAGACTGAGTCTTCCAACTGTCTATGCTTTGAGCGTTTCCTGTGTCACCAGTCTTTCATTCCGATGCACCTCTGCAGGTTTACTGTATCCCTTGGACCTTCCCATTGACGATGAAACACAGATATTGCATCGGAATTAAATATGAGACACAATTCCGACTTAAGTACAGGAAGACAGAGTCTTCCTACTGTCTGTGTTTTGAGCGTTACCTGTGTCACCAGTCTTACATTCCGATGCACCTCTTCAGGTTTACTGTATCCCTTGGACCTTCCCATTGACGATGAAACACAGAAATTGCATTGGAATTAAATATGAGACACTGTGCCGTCTTAAGTACAGGAAGACTAAGTCTTTGTACTGTATATGTTTTGAGCGTTTCCTGTGTCACCAGTTTTACATTCCGATGCACCTCTCCCGGTTTATTGAATCCATTGGACCTTCCCATTGACGATGAAACACAGAAATTGCATCGGAATTAAATATAAGAAACACAATGCCGACTTAAGATCAGGAAGACTGAGTCTTCCTACTGTCTATGTTTTTTAGCGTTTCCTGTGTCACCAGTTTTACATTCCGATGCATCTCTGCAGGTTTACTGTATGCCTTGGACCTTCACAGTGACGATGAAACACAGAAATTGCTTTGGAATTAAATATAAGAGACACAATGACGTCTTAAGTACAGGAAAACTGAGACTTCTTACGGTCTATGTTTTGAGCGTTTCCTGTGTCACCAATTTTACATTCTGAAACACCTCTGCAGGTTTACTGTATCCCTTGGACCTTCCCATTGACGATGAAACACTGAAATTGCATCGGAATTAAATATAAGAGACACAATGTCTTGTTAGGTACAGGAAGACTGAGTCTTCCTACTGTCTATGTTTTGAGCGTTTCCTGTGTCACCAGTTTTACATTCCGATGCACTTCTGCAGGTTTACTGTATCCATTGGACATTCCCATTGACGATGAAACACAGAAATTGCATCGGAATTAAATGTAAGAGACACAATGCCGGCTTAAGTACAGGAAGACTGAGTCTTCCTACTGTCTATGTTTGAGCAATTCCTGTGTCACCAGTTTTACATTCCGATGCACCTCTGCAGGTTTACTGAATCCATTGGACCTTCCCATTGACGATGAAACACAGAAATTGAATCGGAATTAAATATTAGAAACACATTGCGACTTAAGAACAGGAAGACAGAGTCATCCTACTGTCTATGTTTTGAGCGTTTGCTGTGTCACCAGTTTTACGTTCCGATGCACCTCTCCAGGTTTACTGAATCCATTCGACCTTCCCATTGACGATGAAACACAGAAATTGCATCGGAATTAAATATAAGAGACACAATGCCGACTTAAGAACAGGAAGACTGAGTCTTCCTACTGTCTATGTTTTCTAGCGTTTCCTGTGTCACCAGTTTTACATTCCGATGCACCTCAGCAAATTTACTGTATCGCTTGGACCTTCCCATTGACGATGAAACACAGAAATTTCATCGGAATTCAATATAAGAGACACAATGCCGACTTAAGTACAGGAAGATTTAGTCTTCCTACTGTCTATGTTTTGAGCGTTTCTTGCGTCATCAATTTTACATTCCGATGCCCCTCAGCAGGTTTACTGTTTACACTTGGACCTTCCCACTGACGATGAAACAGAGAAATTTCATCCGAATTAAATATGAGAGACACAATGCCGACTTAAGTACAGGAAGACTGAGTCTTCCTACTGTCTATTATTTGAGCGTTTCCTGTGTCACCAGTTTTACATTCCGATGCACCTCTGCAAGTTTACTGTATCCGTTGGACATTCACAGTGACGATGAAACACAGAAATTGCTTTGGAATTAAATATAAGAGACACAATGACGTCTTAAGTACAGGAAGACTGAGTCTTCCTACTGTCTATGTTTTTAGCGTTTCCTGTGTCACCAGTTTTACATTCCGATGCCCCTCTGCAGGTTTACTGTATCCCTTGGACCATCACAGACACGATGAAACACTGAAATTCCATCGGAATTAAACATAATAGACACAATGCCGACTTAAGTATAGGAAGACTGAGTTTTCCTACTGTCTATGTTTTGAGCGTTTCCTGTGTGATCAGCTTTGCATTCCGTTGCACCTCTGCAGGTTTACTGTATCCCTTGGACCTTCCTATTGACGATGAAACACAGAAATTGCATCGGAAATAAATATAAGATACACAACGCCGACATAAGTACAAGAAAACTGAGTCTTCTTACGGTCTACGTTTTGAGCAGTTCCTGTGTCACCAGTCTTACATTCCGATGCACCTCTGCAGGTTTACCGTATCCCTTGAACCTTCCCATTGACGATGAAACACAGAAATTGCATCGGAATTAAATATAATAGACACAATGCCGACTTAAGTACAGGAAGACTGAATCTTCGTAATGTCTATGTTTTAAACGTTTCCTGTGTCACCAGTTTTACATTCCGATGCACCTCACCAGGTTTTCTGAATCCATTGGACCTTCCCATTGGCGATGAAACACAGAAATTGCATCGGAATTAAATATAAGAGACACAATGCCGACTTAAGAACAGTAAGACTGAGTCTTCCTACTGTCTATGTTTTGAGCGTTTCGTGTGTCACCAGTTTTACATTCCGATGCACCTCTCCAGGTTTACTGTATTCCTTGGACCTTCCGATTGACGATGAAATACAGAAATTGCATCGGAATTAAATATAGGAGACACAATGCCGACTTAAGTACAGGAAGACAGAGTCTCCCTACTGTATATGTTTTGAGCGTTTCCTGTGTCACCAGTTTTACATTCCGATACACCTCTGCAGATTTACTGTATCCCTTGCACCTTCAGATTGACGATGAACACAGAAAATGCATCGGAATTAAATATAAGAGACACAATGCCGACTTAAGTACAGGAAGACTGAGTCTTAGTACTGTCTATGCTTTGAGCGTTTCCTGTGTCACCAGTCTTACATTCCGATCCACCTCTGCAGGTTTACTGTATCCCTTGGACTTTCCCATTGACGATGAAACACAGAAATTGCACCGGAATTAAATATAAGAGACACAATGCCGACTTAAGAACAGTAAGACTGAGTCTTCCTACTGTCTATGTTTTGAGAGTTTCCTGTGTCACCAGTTTTACATTCCGATGCACCTCTCCAGGTTTACTGTATTTCTTGGACCTTCCGATTGACGATGAAACACAGAAATTGCATCGAAATAAATATTAGAGACACAATGCCGACTTAAGAACAGGAAGACTGAGTCTTCCTACTGTCTATGGGTTGAGCGTTTCCTGTGTCACCAGTTTTACATTCCGATGCATATCTGCAGGTTTATTGTATCCCTTGGACCTTCCTATTGACGATGAGACACATAAATTGCATCTAAATTAAATATAAGAGACACAATGCCGACATAAGTACAGCGAGACTGAGTCTTCCTACTGTCTATGTTTTGAGCGTTTCGTGTGTCACCAGTCTTACATTCCGATGCACCTCTGCAGGTTTACTGTACCCATTGGACCTTCCCATTGACGATGAAACAGAGAAATTGCATCTGAATTAAATATAAGAGACACAACGGCGACTTAAGTACCAGAAGACTGAGTCTTCTTACGGTCTATGTTTTGAGCGTTTCCTGTGTCACCAATTTTACATTCCGATACACCTATGCAGGTTTACTGTATCCCTTGGACCTTCCCAATGACGATGAAACACTGAAATTGCATCGGAATTAAATATAAGAGACACAATGACGTCTTAAGCACAGGAAGACTGAATCTTCCCACTGTCTATGTTTTGAGCGTTTCCTGTGTCACCAGTTTTACATTCCCATGCACCTCTGCAGGTTTACTGTATCCCTCCGACCTTCCCATTGACGATGAAACACAGAAATTGCATCGGAATTAAATATAAGAGACACAACGCCGACTGAAGTACAAGAAAACTGAGTATTCTTACGGTCTATATTTTGAGCGTTTCCTGTGTCACCAGTTTTACATTCCGATGCACCTCTGCTGCTTTCCTGTATCCCTTGGACCTTCCCATTGATGATGAAACACAGAAATTGCATCTTAATTAAATATAAGAGACACAATGCCGACTTAAGTACAGGAAGACTGAGTGTTCCTACTGTCAATGTTTTGAGCGTTTCCTGTGTGATCAGTTTTGCATTCCGATGCAGTTCTGCAGGTTTACTGTATCTCTTGGACCTTCCTATTGACGATGAGACACAGAAATTGCATCGGAATTAAATATAAGAGTCACAATGCCGACTTAATTACAGGAAGACTGAGTCTTCGTAATGTCTATGTTTTAAACGTTTCCTGTGTCACCAGTTTTACATTCCGATGCAGCTCTGCAGGTTTACTGTATCCCTTGGGCCTTCTCATTGACGATGAAACACAGAAATTGCATCGGAACTAAATATAAAAGACACAATGCCGATTTAACTACAGGAATACTAAGTCTTCGGACTGTATATGTTTTGAGCGTTTCCTGTGTCACCAGTTTTACGTTCCGACGCACGTCTGCAGGATTACTGTATCCCTTGGACCTTCCCATTGACGATGAAACACAGAAATTCCATCGGAATTAAATAGAAGGGACACAATGATGTCTTAAGTACAGGAAGACTGAGTCTTCCTACTGCCTATGTTTTGAGCGTTTCCTGTGTCACCAGTTTTACATTCCGATGCACCTCTGCAGGTTTTCTGTATCCCTTGGACCTTCCCATTGACGATGAAACACAGAAATTCCATCGGAATTAAATAGAAGAAACACAATGCCGACATAAGTACAGGAAGACTGAGTCTTCCTGCTGTCTATGTTTTGAGCGTTTCCTGTGTCGACAGTTTGAAATTCCGATGCACCTCTGCAGGTTTACTGTATCCCTTGGAACTTCCCATTGACGATGAAACACAGAAATTGCATCGGAATTAAATATAAGAGACAGAATGCCGACTTAAGTACAGGAAAATTTAGTCTTCCTACCGTCTATGTTTTTTAGCGTTTCCTGTGTCACCAGTTTTACATTCCGATGAACCTCTGCAAGTTTACTGTATTCGTTGGACCTTCACAGTGACGATGAAACACAGAAATTCCATCGGAATTAAACATAAGAGACACAATGCCGAATTAAGTACAGGAAGACTGAGTCTTCCTACTGTCTATTATTTGAGCGTTTCCTGTGTCACCAGTTTTACATTCCAATGCACCTCTGCAAGTTTACTGTATCCGTTTGACCTTCCCATTGACGATGAAACAGAGAAATTGCATCGGAATTAAATATAAGAGACACAATGCCGACTTAAGTACAAGAAGACTGAGTCTTCCTACTGTCTATGATTTGAGCGTTTCCTGTGTCACCAGTTTTACATTCCGATGCACATCTGCAGGTTTACTGTATCCCTTGGACCTTCACAGTGACGATGAAACACAGAAATTGCATCGGAATTAAATATAAGAGACAGAATGCCGACTTAAGTACAGGAAAATTTAGTCTTCCTACTGTCTATGTTTTTTAGCGTTTCCTGTGTCACCAGTTTTACATTCCGATGAACCTCTGCAAGTTTACTGTATCCGTTGGACCTTCACAGTGACGATGAAACACAGAAATTGCAGCGGAATTAAAAATAAGAGACACAATGCCGACTTAAGTACAAGAAGACTGAGTCTTCCTACTGTCTATGATTTGAGCGTTTCCTGTGTCACCAGTTTTACATTCCGATGCACCTCTGCAGGTTTACTGTATCCCTTGGACCTTCACAGTGACGATGAAACACAGAAATTCCATCGGAATTAAACATAAGAGACACAATGCCGAATTAAGTACAGGAAGACTGAGTCTTCCTACTGTCTATTATTTGAGCGTTTCCTGTGTCACCAGTTTTACATTCCGATGCACCTCTGCAAGTTTACTGTATCCGTTTGACCTTCACAGTGACGATGAAACAGGAATTGCAGCGGAATGAAATATAAGAGTCCAAATGCCGACTTAAGTACAGGAAGACTGAGTCTTCCTACTGTCTATGTTTTGAGCGCTTCCTGTGTCACCAGTTTTACATTCCGATGCACCTCTGCAGGTTTACTGTACTCATTGGACCTTCCCATTGACGATGAAACAGAGAAATTGCATCGGAATTAAATATAAGAGACACAACGCCGACTTAAGTACAAGAAAACTGAGTCTTCTTACGGTCTATATTTTGAGCGTTTCCTGTGTCACCAGTTTTACATTCCGATGCACCTCTGCAGGTTTACTGTATCGACTGGACCTGCACAGTGGCGATGAAACACAGAAATTGCATCGGAATTAAATATAGGAGACACAATGCAGACTTAAGTACAGGAAGACTGAGTCTTAGTACTGTCTATGTTTTCAGCGTTTCCTGTGTCGCCAGTTTTACATTCCGATGCACCTCTACAGGTTTATTGTATCCCTTGGACCTTCCCATTGATGATGAAACACAGAAATTGCATCTTAATTAAATATAAGAGACACAATGCCGACTTAAGTACAGGAAGACTGAGTGTTCCTACTGTCAATGTTTTGAGCGTTTCCTGTGTGATCAGTTTTGCATTCCGATGCAATTCTGCAGGTTTACTGTATCTCTTGGACCTTCCTATTGACGATGAGACACAGAAATTGCATCGAAATAAATATTAGAGACACAATGCCGACTTAAGAACAGGAAGACTGAGTCTTCCTACTGTCTATGGGTTGAGCGTTTCCTGTGTCACCAGTTTTACATTCCGATGCATATCTGCAGGGTTATTGTATCCCTTGGACCTTCCTATTGACGATGAGACACAGAAATTGCATCTAAATTAAATATAAGAGACACAATGCCGACATAAGTACAGCGAGACTGAGTCTTCCTACTGTCTATGTTTTGAGCGTTTCCTGTGTCACCAGTCTTACATTCCGATGCACCTCTGCAGGTTTACTGTACCCATTGGACCTTCCCATTGACGATGAAACAGAGAAATTGCATCTGAATTAAATATAAGAGACACAACGGCGACTTAAGTACCAGAAGACTGAGTCTTCTTACGGTCTATGTTTTGAGCGTTTCCTGTGTCACCAATTTTACATTCCGATACACCTATGCAGGTTTACTGTATCCCTTGGACCTTCCCAATGACGATGAAACACTGAAATTGCATCGGAATTAAATATAAGAGACACAATGACGTCTTAAGCACAGGAAGACTGAATCTTCCTACTGTCTATGTTTTGAGCGTTTCCTGTGTCACCAGTTTTACATTCCCATGCACCTCTGCAGGTTTACTGTATCCCTCCGACCTTCCCATTGACGATGAAACACAGAAATTGCATCGGAATTAAATATAAGAGACACAACGCCGACTTAAGTACAAGAAAACTGAGTATTCTTACGGTCTATATTTTGAGCGTTTCCTGTGTCACCAGTTTTACATTCCGATGCACCTCTGCTGCTTTCCTGTATCCCTTGGACCTTCCCATTGATGATGAAACACAGAAATTGCATCTTAATTAAATATAAGAGACACAATGCCGACTTAAGTACAGGAAGACTGAGTGTTCCTACTGTCAATGTTTTGAGCGTTTCCTGTGTGATCAGTTTTGCATTCCGATGCAGTTCTGCAGGTTTACTGTATCTCTTGGACCTTCCTATTGACGATGAGACACAGAAATTGCATCGGAATTAAATATAAGAGTCACAATGCCGACTTAATTACAGGAAGACTGAGTCTTCGTAATGTCTATGTTTTAAACGTTTCCTGTGTCACCAGTTTTACATTCCGATGCAGCTCTGCAGGTTTACTGTATCCCTTGGGCCTTCTCATTGACGAAGAAACACAGAAATTGCCTCGGAACTAAATATAAAAGACACAATGCCGACTTAACTACAGGAATACTAAGTCTTCGGACTGTATATGTTTTGAGCGTTTCCTGTGTCACCAGTTTTACGTTCCGACGCACGTCTGCAGGATTACTGTATCCCTTGGACCTTCCCATTGACGATGAAACACAGAAATTCCATCGGAATTAAATAGAAGGTACACAATGATGTCTTAAGTACAGGAAGACTGAGTCTTCCTACTGCCTATGTTTTGAGCGTTTCCTGTGTCACCAGTTTTACATTCCGATGCACCTCTGCAGGTTTTCTGTATCCCTTGGACCTTCCCATTGACGATGAAACACAGAAATTCCATCGGAATTAAATAGAAGAAACACAATGCCGACATAAGTACAGGAAGACTGAGTCTTCCTGCTGTCTATGTTTTGAGCGTTTCCTGTGTCGACAGTTTGAAATTCCGATGCACCTCTGCAAGTTTACTGTATTCGTTGGACCTTCACAGTGACGATGAAACACAGAAATTCCATCGGAATTAAACATAAGAGACACAATGCCGAATTAAGTACAGGAAGACTGAGTCTTCCTACTGTCTATTATTTGAGCGTTTCCTGTGTCACCAGTTTTACATTCCAATGCACCTCTGCAAGTTTACTGTATCCGTTTGACCTTCCCATTGACGATGAAACAGAGAAATTGCATCGGAATTAAATATAGGAGACACAATGCCGACTTAAGTACAAGAAGACTGAGTCTTCCTACTGTCTATGATTTGAGCGTTTCCTGTGTCACCAGTTTTACATTCCGATGCACATCTGCAGGTTTACTGTATCCCTTGGACCTTCACAGTGACGATGAAACACAGAAATTGCATCGGAATTAAATATAAGAGACAGAATGCCGACTTAAGTACAGGAAAATTTAGTCTTCCTACTGTCTATGTTTTTTAGCGTTTCCTGTGTCACCAGTTTTACATTCCGATGAACCTCTGCAAGTTTACGGTATCCGTTGGACCTTCACAGTGACGATGAAACACAGAAATTGCAGCGGAATTAAAAATAAGAGACACAATGCCGACTTAAGTACAAGAAGACTGAGTCTTCCTACTGTCTATGATTTGAGCGTTTCCTGTGTCACCAGTTTTACATTCCGATGCACCTCTGCAGGTTTACTGTATCCCTTGGACCTTCACAGTGACGATGAAACACAGAAATTCCATCGGAATTAAACATAAGAGACACAATGCCGAATTAAGTACAGGAAGACTGAGTCTTCCTACTGTCTATTATTTGAGCGTTTCCTGTGTCACCAGTTTTACATTCCGATGCACCTCTGCAAGTTTACTGTATCCGTTTGACCTTCACAGTGACGATGAAACAGGAATTGCAGCGGAATGAAATATAAGAGTCCAAATGCCGACTTAAGTACAGGACGACTGAGTCTTCCTACTGTCTATGTTTTGAGCGTTTCCTGTGTCACCAGTTTTACATTCCGATGCACCTCTGCAGGTTTACTGTACTCATTGGACCTTCCCATTGACGATGAAACAGAGAAATTGCATCGGAATTAAATATAAGAGACACAACGCCGACTTAAGTACAAGAAAACTGAGTCTTCTTACGGTCTATATTTTGAGCGTTTCCTGTGTCACCAGTTTTACATTCCGATGCACCTCTGCAGGTTTACTGTATCGACTGGACCTGCACAGTGGCGATGAAACACAGAAATTGCATCGGAATTAAATATAGGAGACACAATGCAGACTTAAGTACAGGAAGACTGAGTCTTAGTACTGTCTATGTTTTCAGCGTTTCCTGTGTCGCCAGTTTTACATTCCGATGCACCTCTACAGGTTTATTGTATCCCTTGGACCTTCCCATTGATGATGAAACACAGAAATTGCATCTTAATTAAATATAAGAGACACAATGCCGACTTAAGTACAGGAAGACTGAGTGTTCCTACTGTCAATGTTTTGAGCGTTTCCTGTGTGATCAGTTTTGCATTCCGATGCAATTCTGCAGGTTTACTGTATCTCTTGGACCTTCCTATTGACGATGAGACACAGAAATTGCATCGAAATAAATATTAGAGACACAATGCCGACTTAAGAACAGGAAGACTGAGTCTTCCTACTGTCTATGGGTTGAGCGTTTCCTGTGTCACCAGTTTTACATTCCGATGCATATCTGCAGGTTTATTGTATCCCTTGGACCTTCCTATTGACGATGAGACACAGAAATTGCATCTAAATTAAATATAAGAGACACAATGCCGACATAAGTACAGCGAGACTGAGTCTTCCTACTGTCTATGTTTTGAGCGTTTCCTGTGTCACCAGTCTTACATTCCGATGCACCTCTGCAGGTTTACTGTACCCATTGGACCTTCCCATTGACGATGAAACAGAGAAATTGCATCTGAATTAAATATAAGAGACACAACGGCGACTTAAGTACCAGAAGACTGAGTCTTCTTACGGTCTATGTTTTGAGCGTTTCCTGTGTCACCAATTTTACATTCCGATACACCTATGCAGGTTTACTGTATCCCTTGGACCTTCCCAATGACGATGAAACACTGAAATTGCATCGGAATTAAATATAAGAGACACAATGACGTCTTAAGCACAGGAAGACTGAATCTTCCTACTGTCTATGTTTTGAGCGTTTCCTGTGTCACCAGTTTTACATTCCCATGCTCCTCTGCAGGTTTACTGTATCCCTCCGACCTTCCCATCGACGATGAAACACAGAAATTGCATCGGAATTAAATATAAGAGACACAACGCCGACTTAAGTACAAGAAAACTGAGTATTCTTACGGTCTATATTTTGAGCGTTTCCTGTGTCACCAGTTTTACATTCCGATGTACCTCTGCAGGTTTTCTGTATCCCTTGGACCTTCCCATTGACGATGAAACACAGAAATTCCATCGGAATTAAATAGAAGAAACACAATGCCGACATAAGTACAGGAAGACTGAGTCTTCCTGCTGTCTATGTTTTGAGCGTTTCCTGTGTCGACAGTTTGAAATTCCGATGCACCTCTGCAGGTTTACTGTATCCCTTGGAACTTCCCATTGACGATGAAACACAGAAATTGCATCGGAATTAAATATAAGAGACAGAATGCCGACTTAAGTATAGGAAAATTTAGTCTTCCTACTGTCTATGTTTTTTAGCGTTTCCTGTGTCACCAGTTTTACATTCCGATGAACCTCTGCAAGTTTACTGTATTCGTTGGACCTTCACAGTGACGATGAAACACAGAAATTCCATCGGAATTAAACATAAGAGACACAATGCCGAATTAAGTACAGGAAGACTGAGTCTTCCTACTGTCTATTATTTGAGCGTTTCCTGTGTCACCAGTTTTACATTCCAATGCACCTCTGCAAGTTTACTGTATCCGTTTGACCTTCCCATTGACGATGAAACATAGAAATTGCATCGGAATTAAATATAGGAGACACAATGCCGACTTAAGTACAAGAAGACTGAGTCTTCCTACTGTCTATGATTTGAGCGTTTCCTGTGTCACCAGTTTTACATTCCGATGCACATCTGCAGGTTTACTGTATCCCTTGGGCCTTCACAGTGACGATGAAACACAGAAATTGCATCGGAATTAAATATAAGAGACAGAATGCCGACTTAAGTACAGGAAAATTTAGTCTTCCTACTGTCTATGTTTTTTAGCGTTTCCTGTGTCACCAGTTTTACATTCCGATGAACCTCTGCAAGTTTACGGTATCCGTTGGACCTTCACAGTGACGATGAAACACAGAAATTGCAGCGGAATTAAAAATAAGAGACACAATGCCGACTTAAGTACAAGAAGACTGAGTCTTCCTACTGTCTATGATTTGAGCGTTTCCTGTGTCACCAGTTTTACATTCCGATGCACCTCTGCAGGTTTACTGTATCCCTTGGACCTTCACAGTGACGATGAAACACAGAAATTCCATCGGAATTAAACATAAGAGACACAATGCCGAATTAAGTACAGGAAGACTGAGTCTTCCTACTGTCTATTATTTGAGCGTTTCCTGTGTCACCAGTTTTACATTCCGATGCACCTCTGCAAGTTTACTGTATCCGTTTGACCTTCACAGTGACGATGAAACAGGAATTGCAGCGGAATGAAATATAAGAGTCCAAATGCCGACTTAAGTACAGGACGACTGAGTCTTCCTACTGTCTATGATTTGAGCGTTTCCTGTGTCACCAGTTTTACATTCCGATGCACCTCTGCAGGTTTACTGTACTCATTGGACCTTCCCATTGACGATGAAACAGAGAAATTGCATCGGAATTAAATATAAGAGACACAACGCCGACTTAAGTACAAGAAAACTGAGTCTTCTTACGGTCTATATTTTGAGCGTTTCCTGTGTCACCAGTTTTACATTCCGATGCACCTCTGCAGGTTTACTGTATCGACTGGACCTGCACAGTGGCGATGAAACACAGAAATTGCATCGGAATTAAATATAGGAGACACAATGCAGACTTAAGTACAGGAAGACTGAGTCTTAGTACTGTCTATGTTTTCAGCGTTTCCTGTGTCGCCAGTTTTACATTCCGATGCACCTCTACAGGTTTATTGTATCCCTTGGACCTTCCCATTGATGATGAAACACAGAAATTGCATCTTAATTAAATATAAGAGACACAATGCCGACTTAAGTACAGGAAGACTGAGTGTTCCTACTGTCAATGTTTTGAGCGTTTCCTGTGTGATCAGTTTTGCATTCCGATGCAATTCTGCAGGTTTACTGTATCTCTTGGACCTTCCTATTGACGATGAGACACAGAAATTGCATCGAAATAAATATTAGAGACACAATGCCGACTTAAGAACAGGAAGACTGAGTCTTCCTACTGTCTATGGGTTGAGCGTTTCCTGTGTCACCAGTTTTACATTCCGATGCATATCTGCAGGTTTATTGTATCCCTTGGACCTTCCTATTGACGATGAGACACAGAAATTGCATCTAAATTAAATATAAGAGACACAATGCCGACATAAGTACAGCGAGACTGAGTCTTCCTACTGTCTATGTTTTGAGCGTTTCCTGTGTCACCAGTCTTACATTCCGATGCACCTCTGCAGGTTTACTGTACCCATTGGACCTTCCCATTGACGATGAAACAGAGAAATTGCATCTGAATTAAATATAAGAGACACAACGGCGACTTAAGTACCAGAAGACTGAGTCTTCTTACGGTCTATGTTTTGAGCGTTTCCTGTGTCACCAATTTTACATTCCGATACACCTATGCAGGTTTACTGTATCCCTTGGACCTTCCCAATGACGATGAAACACTGAAATTGCATCGGAATTAAATATAAGAGACACAATGACGTCTTAAGCACAGGAAGACTGAATCTTCCTACTGTCTATGTTTTGAGCGTTTCCTGTGTCACCAGTTTTACATTCCCATGCACCTCTGCAGGTTTACTGTATCCCTCCGACCTTCCCATTGACGATGAAACACAGAAATTGCATCGGAATTAAATATAAGAGACACAACGCCGACTTAAGTACAAGAAAACTGAGTATTCTTACGGTCTATATTTTGAGCGTTTCCTGTGTCACCAGTTTTACATTCCGATGCACCTCTGCTGCTTTCCTGTATCCCTTGGACCTTCCCATTGATGATGAAACACAGAAATTGCATCTTAATTAAATATAAGAGACACAATGCCGACTTAAGTACAGGAAGACTGAGTGTTCCTACTGTCAATGTTTTGAGCGTTTCCTGTGTGATCAGTTTTGCATTCCGATGCAGTTCTGCAGGTTTACTGTATCTCTTGGACCTTCCTATTGACGATGAGACACAGAAATTGCATCGGAATTAAATATAAGAGACAGAATGCCGACTTAAGTACAGGAAAATTTAGTCTTCCTACTGTCTATGTTTTTTAGCGTTTCCTGTGTCACCAGTTTTACATTCCGATGAACCTCTGCAAGTTTACGGTATCCGTTGGACCTTCACAGTGACGATGAAACACAGAAATTGCAGCGGAATTAAAAATAAGAGACACAATGCCGACTTAAGTACAAGAAGACTGAGTCTTCCTACTGTCTATGATTTGAGCGTTTCCTGTGTCACCAGTTTTACATTCCGATGCACCTCTGCAGGTTTACTGTATCCCTTGGACCTTCACAGTGACGATGAAACACAGAAATTCCATCGGAATTAAACATAAGAGACACAATGCCGAATTAAGTACAGGAAGACTGAGTCTTCCTACTGTCTATTATTTGAGCGTTTCCTGTGTCACCAGTTTTACATTCCGATGCACCTCTGCAAGTTTACTGTATCCGTTTGACCTTCACAGTGACGATGAAACAGGAATTGCAGCGGAATGAAATATAAGAGTCCAAATGCCGACTTAAGTACAGGACGACTGAGTCTTCCTACTGTCTATGTTTTGAGCGTTTCCTGTGTCACCAGTTTTACATTCCGATGCACCTCTGCAGGTTTACTGTACTCATTGGACCTTCCCATTGACGATGAAACAGAGAAATTGCATCGGAATTAAATATAAGAGACACAACGCCGACTTAAGTACAAGAAAACTGAGTCTTCTTACGGTCTATATTTTGAGCGTTTCCTGTGTCACCAGTTTTACATTCCGATGCACCTCTGCAGGTTTACTGTATCGACTGGACCTGCACAGTGGCGATGAAACACAGAAATTGCATCGGAATTAATTATAGGAGACACAATGCAGACTTAAGTACAGGAAGACTGAGTCTTAGTACTGTCTATGTTTTCAGCGTTTCCTGTGTCGCCAGTTTTACATTCCGATGCACCTCTACAGGTTTATTGTATCCCTTGGACCTTCCCATTGATGATGAAACACAGAAATTGCATCTTAATTAAATATAAGAGACACAATGCCGACTTAAGTACAGGAAGACTGAGTGTTCCTACTGTCAATGTTTTGAGCGTTTCCTGTGTGATCAGTTTTGCATTCCGATGCAATTCTGCAGGTTTACTGTATCTCTTGGACCTTCCTATTGACGATGAGACACAGAAATTGCATCGAAATAAATATTAGAGACACAATGCCGACTTAAGAACAGGAAGACTGAGTCTTCCTACTGTCTATGGGTTGAGCGTTTCCTGTGTCACCAGTTTTACATTCCGATGCATATCTGCAGGTTTATTGTATCCCTTGGACCTTCCTATTGACGATGAGACACAGAAATTGCATCTAAATTAAATATAAGAGACACAATGCCGACATAAGTACAGCGAGACTGAGTCTTCCTACTGTCTATGTTTTGAGCGTTTCCTGTGTGATCAGTTTTGCATTCCGATGCAGTTCTGCAGGTTTACTGTATCTCTTGGACCTTCCTATTGACGATGAGACACAGAAATTGCATCGGAATTAAATATAAGAGTCACAATGCCGACTTAATTACAGGAAGACTGAGTCTTCGTAATGTCTATGTTTTAAACGTTTCCTGTGTCACCAGTTTTACATTCCGATGCAGCTCTGCAGGTTTACTGTATCCCTTGGGCCTTCACAGTGACGATGAAACACAGAAATTGAAGCGGAATTAAAAATAAGAGACACAATGCCGACTTAAGTACAAGAAGACTGAGTCTTCCTACTGTCTATGATTTGAGCGTTTCCTGTGTCACCAGTTTTACATTCCGATGCACCTCTGCAGGTTTACTGTACCCATTGGACCTTCCCATTGACGATGAAACAGAGAAATTGCATCTGAATTAAATATAAGAGACACAACGGCGACTTAAGTACCAGATGACTGAGTCTTCTTACGGTCTATGTTTTGAGCGTTTCCTGTGTCACCAATTTTACATTCCGATACACCTATGCAGGTTTACTGTATCCCTTGGACCTTCCCAATGACGATGAAACACTGAAATTGCATCGGAATTGAATATAAGAGACACAATGACGTCTTAAGCACAGGAAGACTGAATCTTCCTACTGTCTATGTTTTGAGCGTTTCCTGTGTCACCAGTTTTACATTCCCATGCACCTCTGCAGGTTTACTGTATCCCTCCGACCTTCCCATTGACGATGAAACACAGAAATTGCATCTTAATTAAATATAAGAGACACAATGCCGACTTAAGTACAGGAAGACTGAGTGTTCCTACTGTCAATGTTTTGAGCGTTTCCTGTGTGATCAGTTTTGCATTCCGATGCAGTTCTGCAGGTTTACTGTATCTCTTGGACCTTCCTATTGACGATGAGACACAGAAATTGCATCGGAATTAAATATAAGAGTCACAATGCCGACTTAATTACAGGAAGACTGAGTCTTCGTAATGTCTATGTTTTAAACGTTTCCTGTGTCACCAGTTTTACATTCCGATGCAGCTCTGCAGGTTTACTGTATCCCTTGGGCCTTCTCATTGACGAAGAAACACAGAAATTGCCTCGGAACTAAATATAAAAGACACAATGCCGACTTAACTACAGGAATACTAAGTCTTCGGACTGTATATGTTTTGAGCGTTTCCTGTGTCACCAGTTTTACGTTCCGACGCACGTCTGCAGGATTACTGTATCCCTTGGACCTTCCCATTGACGATGAAACACAGAAATTCCATCGGAATTAAATAGAAGGTACACAATGATGTCTTAAGTACAGGAAGACTGAGTCTTCCTACTGCCTATGTTTTGAGCGTTTCCTGTGTCACCAGTTTTACATTCCGATGCACCTCTGCAGGTTTTCTGTATCCCTTGGACCTTCCCATTGACGATGAAACACAGAAATTCCATCGGAATTAAATAGAAGAAACACAATGCCGACTTAAGTACAGGAAGACTGAGTCTTCCTGCTGTCTATGTTTTGAGCGTTTCCTGTGTCAACAGTTTGAAATTCCGATGCACCTCTGCAGGTTTACTGTATCCCTTGGAACTTCCCATTGACGATGAAACACAGAAATTGCATCGGAATTAAATATAAGAGACAGAATGCCGACTTAAGTACAGGAAAATTTAGTCTTCCTACTGTCTATGTTTTTTAGCGTTTCCTGTGTCACCAGTTTTACATTCCGATGAACCTCTGCAAGTTTACTGTATCCGTTGGACCTTCACAGTGACGATGAAACACAGAAATTCCATCGGAATTAAACATAAGAGACACAATGCCGAATTAAGTACAGGAAGACTGAGTCTTCCTACTGTCTATTATTTGAGCGTTTCCTGTGTCACCAGTTTTACATTCCGATGCACCTCTGCAAGTTTACTATATCCGTTTGACATTCCCATTGACGATGAAACAGAGAAATTGCATCGGAATTAAATATAAGAGACACAATGCCGACTTAAGTACAAGAAGACTGAGTCTTCCTACTGTCTATGAT
Organism: Schistocerca nitens; assembly: GCF_023898315.1. Lineage (NCBI taxonomy): Eukaryota > Metazoa > Arthropoda > Insecta > Orthoptera > Acrididae > Schistocerca > Schistocerca nitens. Next base: position 10,624,750 of record NC_064621.1, on the reverse strand, counting down.
TTGAGCGTTTCCTGTGTCACCAGTTTTACATTCCGATGCACCTCTGCAGGTTTACTGTATCCCTTGGACCTTCACAGTGACGATGAAACACAGAAATTGCATCGGAATTAAATATAAGAGACAGAATGCCGACTTAAGTACAGGAAAATTTAGTCTTCCTACTGTCTATGTTTTTTAGCGTTTCCTGTGTCACCAGTTTTACATTCCGATGAACCTCTGCTAGTTTACTGTATCCGTTGGACCTTCACAGTGACGATGAAACACAGAAATTGCAGCGGAATTAAAAATAAGAGACACAATGCCGACTTAAGTACAAGAAGACTGAGTCTTCCTACTGTCTATGATTTGAGCGTTTCCTGTGTCACCAGATTTACATTCCGATGCACCTCTGCAGGTTTACTGTATCCCTTGGACCTTCACAGTGACGATGAAACACAGAAATTCCATCGGAATTAAACATAAGAGACACAATGCCGAATTAAGTACAGGAAGACTGAGTCTTCCTACTGTCTATTATTTGAGCGTTTCCTGTGTCACCAGTTTTACATTCCGATGCACCTCTGCAAGTTTACTGTATCCGTTTGACCTTCACAGTGACGATGAAACACAGGAATTGCAGCGGAATGAAATATAAGAGTCCAAATGCCGACTTAAGTACAGCAAGACTGAGTCTTCCTACTGTCTATGTTTTGAGCGTTTCCTGTGTCACCAGTTTTACATTCCGATGCACCTCTGCAGGTTTACTGTACTCATTGGACCTTCCCATTGACGATGAAACAGAGAAATTGCATCGGAATTAAATATAAGAGACACAACGCCGACTTAAGTACAAGAAAACTGAGTCTTCTTACGGTCTATATTTTGAGCGTTTCCTGTGTCACCAGTTTTACATTCCGATGCACCTCTGCAGGTTTACTGTATCGACTGGACATTCACAGTGGCGATGAAACACAGAAATTGCATCGGAATTAAATATAGGAGTCACAATGCAGACTTAAGTACAGGAAGACTGAGTCTTAGTACTGTCTATGTTTTCAGCGTTTCCTGTGTCGCCAGTTTTACATTCCGATGCACCTCTACAGGTTTATTGTATCCCTTGGACCTTCCCATTGATGATGAAACACAGAAATTGCATCTTAATTAAATATAAGAGACACAATGCCGACTTAAGTACAGGAAGACTGAGTGTTCCTACTGTCAATGTTTTGAGCGTTTCCTGTGTGATCAGTTTTGCATTCCGATGCAATTCTGCAGGTTTACTGTATCTCTTGGACCTTCCTATTGACGATGAGACACAGAAATTGCATCGAAATAAATATTAGAGACACAATGCCGACTTAAGAACAGGAAGACTGAGTCTTCCTACTGTCTATGGGTTGAGCGTTTCCTGTGTCACCAGTTTTACATTCCGATGCATATCTGCAGGTTTATTGTATCCCTTGGACCTTCCTATTGACGATGAGACACAGAAATTGCATCTAAATTAAATATAAGAGACACAATGCCGACATAAGTACAGCGAGACTGAGTCTTCCTACTGTCTATGTTTTGAGCGTTTCCTGTGTCACCAGTCTTACATTCCGATGCACCTCTGCAGGTTTACTGTACCCATTGGACCTTCCCATTGACGATGAAACAGAGAAATTGCATCTGAATTAAATATAAGAGACACAACGGCGACTTAAGTACCAGAAGACTGAGTCTTCTTACGGTCTATGTTTTGAGCGTTTCCTGTGTCACCAATTTTACATTCCGATACACCTATGCAGGTTTACTGTATCCCTTGGACCTTCCCAATGACGATGAAACACTGAAATTGCATCGGAATTAAATATAAGAGACACAATGACGTCTTAAGCACAGGAAGACTGAATCTTCCTACTGTCTATGTTTTGAGCGTTTCCTGTGTCACCAGTTTTACATTCCCATGCACCTCTGCAGGTTTACTGTATCCCTCCGACCTTCCCATTGACGATGAAACACAGAAATTGCATCGGAATTAAATATAAGAGACACAACGCCGACTTAAGTACAAGAAAACTGAGTATTCTTACGGTCTATATTTTGAGCGTTTCCTGTGTCACCAGTTTTACATTCCGATGCACCTCTGCTGCTTTCCTGTATCCCTTGGACCTTCCCATTGATGATGAAACACAGAAATTGCATCTTAATTAAATATAAGAGACACAATGCCGACTTAAGTACAGGAAGACTGAGTGTTCCTACTGTCAATGTTTTGAGCGTTTCCTGTGTGATCAGTTTTGCATTCCGATGCAGTTCTGCAGGTTTACTGTATCTCTTGGACCTTCCTATTGACGATGAGACACAGATATTGCATCGGAATTAAATATAAGAGTCACAATGCCGACTTAATTACAGGAAGACTGAGTCTTCGTAATGTCTATGTTTTAAACGTTTCCTGTGTCACCAGTTTTACATTCCGATGCAGCTCTGCAGGTTTACTGTATCCCTTGGGCCTTCTCATTGACGAAGAAACACAGAAATTGCCTCGGAACTAAATATAAAAGACACAATGCCGACTTAACTACAGGAATACTAAGTCTTCGGACTGTATATGTTTTGAGCGTTTCCTGTGTCACCAGTTTTACGTTCCGACGCACGTCTGCAGGATTACTGTATCCCTTGGACCTTCCCATTGACGATGAAACACAGAAATTCCATCGGAATTAAATAGAAGGTACACAATGATGTCTTAAGTACAGGAAGACTGAGTCTTCCTACTGCCTATGTTTTGAGCGTTTCCTGTGTCACCAGTTTTACATTCCGATGCACCTCTGCAGGTTTTCTGTATCCCTTGGACCTTCCCATTGACGATGAAACACAGAAATTCCATCGGAATTAAATAGAAGAAACACAATGCCGACTTAAGTACAGGAAGACTGAGTCTTCCTGCTGTCTATGTTTTGAGCGTTTCCTGTGTCAACAGTTTGAAATTCCGATGCACCTCTGCAGGTTTACTGTATCCCTTGGAACTTCCCATTGACGATGAAACACAGAAATTGCATCGGAATTAAATATAAGAGACAGAATGCCGACTTAAGTACAGGAAAATTTAGTCTTCCTACTGTCTATGTTTTTTAGCGTTTCCTGTGTCACCAGTTTTACATTCCGATGAACCTCTGCAAGTTTACTGTATCCGTTGGACCTTCACAGTGACGATGAAACACAGAAATTCCATCGGAATTAAACATAAGAGACACAATGCCGAATTAAGTACAGGAAGACTGAGTCTTCCTACTGTCTATTATTTGAGCGTTTCCTGTGTCACCAGTTTTACATTCCGATGCACCTCTGCAAGTTTACTATATCCGTTTGACATTCCCATTGACGATGAAACAGAGAAATTGCATCGGAATTAAATATAAGAGACACAATGCCGACTTAAGTACAAGAAGACTGAGTCTTCCTACTGTCTATGATTTGAGCGTTTCCTGTGTCACCAGTTTTACATTCCGATGCACCTCTGCAGGTTTACTGTATCCCTTGGACCTTCACAGTGACGATGAAACACAGAAATTGCATCGGAATTAAATATAAGAGACAGAATGCCGACTTAAGTACAGGAAAATTTAGTCTTCCTACTGTCTATGTTTTTTAGCGTTTCCTGTGTCACCAGTTTTACATTCCGATGAACCTCTGCTAGTTTACTGTATCCGTTGGACCTTCACAGTGACGATGAAACACAGAAATTGCAGCGGAATTAAAAATAAGAGACACAATGCCGACTTAAGTACAAGAAGACTGAGTCTTCCTACTGTCTATGATTTGAGCGTTTCCTGTGTCACCAGTTTTACATTCCGATGCACCTCTGCAGGTTTACTGTATCCCTTGGACCTTCACAGTGACGATGAAACACAGAAATTCCATCGGAATTAAACATAAGAGACACAATGCCGAATTAAGTACAGGAAGACTGAGTCTTCCTACTGTCTATTATTTGAGCGTTTCCTGTGTCACCAGTTTTACATTCCGATGCACCTCTGCAAGTTTACTGTATCCGTTTGACCTTCACAGTGACGATGAAACACAGGAATTGCAGCGGAATGAAATATAAGAGTCCAAATGCCGACTTAAGTACAGCAAGACTGAGTCTTCCTACTGTCTATGTTTTGAGCGTTTCCTGTGTCACCAGTTTTACATTCCGATGCACCTCTGCAGGTTTACTGTACTCATTGGACCTTCCCATTGACGATGAAACAGAGAAATTGCATCGGAATTAAATATAAGAGACACAACGCCGACTTAAGTACAAGAAAACTGAGTCTTCTTACGGTCTATATTTTGAGCGTTTCCTGTGTCACCAGTTTTACATTCCGATGCACCTCTGCAGGTTTACTGTATCGACTGGACATTCACAGTGGCGATGAAACACAGAAATTGCATCGGAATTAAATATAGGAGTCACAATGCAGACTTAAGTACAGGAAGACTGAGTCTTAGTACTGTCTATGTTTTCAGCGTTTCCTGTGTCGCCAGTTTTACATTCCGATGCACCTCTACAGGTTTATTGTATCCCTTGGACCTTCCCATTGATGATGAAACACAGAAATTGCATCTTAATTAAATATAAGAGACACAATGCCGACTTAAGTACAGGAAGACTGAGTGTTCCTACTGTCAATGTTTTGAGCGTTTCCTGTGTGATCAGTTTTGCATTCCGATGCAATTCTGCAGGTTTACTGTATCTCTTGGACCTTCCTATTGACGATGAGACACAGAAATTGCATCGGAATTAAATATAAGAGTCAAAATGCCGACTTAATTACAGGAAGACTGAGTCTTCGTAATGTCTATGTTTTAAGGGGAGTTGGAATGCCGGAAAATGGAAAAAATTCACATTTTCAGTTTTTAACCTTATAACTTAATTTGAAATTTTCTGCTTAAAATGGTGCAAAATTTGTTAAGAAATTCCAATTGGAAGTATTTTTATTTAATTTTTCAAAATTACATGTGCGCCCAGCAAAGTTACCCATCTTGTGATTTGTACACATTTAAATCTTCGCATTTCCGAAAACATTACATATAGAAGGCTGTGGATTTCACTCTTCAGTTGTAGAATCTTTGATCCTTCCATAGGTACCATTGTTTTTACGACTAGCTGTGTTTATTGTTCAGTTTTTGATCTGTGAGTGTTTGTTTTGAGCCTCGAGTTTAGTTTGTCGCTCATTTGGAGTTTGTTATCTGTCTTGTTTTGACTTTCAGTGGTGAGTGCGTAGTTTCTACGATGCCTAGGAGTGCATCATTATTTAAAAAGCGAAAGTTTCGCGGTAATAGATTTACAAATAACGTTTGTTCAAGTGATTCTGCTTCAGCACCTGTTGATGCTGGTGAAAGTTCTGACGTTTGTACAGCTGAGATGTGTGAAGGAGACACGCCCACCAGTGCATCAAAAAAGAAGTTATCAAACTGTGCAAGTGAAATTACAGATGAAGCTTCTAATGAACAATATGTTTTAGTCGACTTTCCTGTTTTTACTGAGTTTATGAAGAAATGTTTGTGTTGTAATCTTTGTGGAGGTTCTTTTGATATGAACATAACAAAATCTATAGGACTTTCCTGCCAAATTGCTATAGTTTGTGCCAGTTGTGAAAATGAGACCTGTTTTTGGAGCTCTAAAACATGCAGTAGCAATTTGTTTGAGAGTAATATCAGGCTAATGTATGCAATGAGAGCAATTGGTAAAGGACATACTGCTGCTCAAACATTTTGTGCCATAATGAATCTTCCACCTCCACCTGCTAAAATTGACAATTACACTGAAGTGATAGGAGATGCTGTTCAGTCTGTAGCAGATTTATCAATGAAAGCTGCTGCCAGTGAAGCAAAATATATAAATGAAGGAAACCCAGATATCCCTGTTGCTTTTGATGGAACCTGGCAGAAAAGGGGTCACACATCCAAAAATGCTGTTGCTACTGTTACTAGTGTGGACAGCGGTAAAGTTTTGGACTATGAAGTGCTCACTAAACATTGTTACCATTGTGCATCTGGTAAGATAGAAGCAGCTCACATATGTAGCAAGAATTATGAAGGTACGAGTGGAGGCATGGAGGCTGCCGCTGCTGTGAAAATGTTTAGCAGATCAGAAAAAGAACGGGGAGTATTTTACACAAAATTCCTTGGAGATGGGGACTCCAAGGCATACAAAAGTGTTACAGAATCCATGCCATATGTCAATAAGACAATAACTAAACTAGAATGTGTCGGTCATGTTCAGAAACGAATGGGCACTCGTCTAAGGAAACTGAAACAGAATCTGAAGGACAAAATTTTGTCAGATGGTAAAACCATTAGAGGTCGCCTGTCAGATAAAATTATAAATGAATTACAACAATACTATGGTATGGCAATAAGAAATAATGCAAATAATTTGCAGGAAATGAGACAAGCTGTATGGGCCACATATTTACATCGATCATCAACTGATGATAATCCTCAACATTTTGCTTGTCCAGATGGTCCTCAGTCATGGTGCAATTATAGAAAATCTCAAGCTACTGGGGATCCTTATCACCATAAAAATTATATTCCATTGGCTGTTATGGAAGTAATTAAACCAATATATAGAGACTTGGGGCATCCTGATCTTCTGCGAAAATGTCTTCATGGTTGTACCCAGAATCAAAACGAGTCGTTCAACAACCTCATTTGGACTCGTGTACCTAAGAATGTATTTGTTGGGATAAAAACATTGAAATGGGGAGTCAGTGATGCTGTTATTTCATTCAATGATGGTCATATGGGTAGGCTAAAGGTCATGGCAAGGCTCGGCATTGCTCCTGGTATCAACACCATCAGAGGTCTTCAGCTTCTGGACAGCGTGCGAGTAAGGAAGGCTCAGTATGCAGCTGAATTTAATACAAAAAAAGCAAGGGCAGCAAGGAGAAGAAAGCTTCTAGGTGAAGAAGAAGAACTAGAAGATGACCCTGATTACTCTGCTGGACACTTTTGATAATAGAATAAAAGGTATTTGTGAATTTTCATAATAAATTACTTTAATCGCATTTTCTGGCATTTGACATTTTTAGTGTTACATGTACCTTTATCTCATAAACCACTCAACCAACAACATTCAAATTTTCAGAAATGCTGCAAAACAGTTCAAAGAGGCCACTGAACTAGAATCATGACAAGAACTGGCTTATTCTCTGAACTAGGGAAGTTTATGTTATACTTTTTCCAATAAAAAATGGCTTAATGGTAAAAAATTCATAAATACTATACCAACAAAAAGAAAACATTGGTTCTAGTTCAGTGGGCTCACAATATATGCTGAAAACCTCTGCCAGAATTTCAAAGTTCTGAAGATAATAGTTCCAAAGAAAAAGGTACACAAAGTTAGCAAATTTAACATTGGCGAGATAGGGCATTCCAACTCCCCTTAAACGTTTCCTGTGTCACCAGTTTTACATTCCGATGCAGCTCTGGAGGTTTACTGTATCCCTTGGGCCTTCTCATTGACGATGAAACACAGAAATTGCCTCGGAACTAAATATAAAAGACACAATGCCGACTTAAGTACAGGAATACCAAGTCTTCGTACTGTATATGTTTTGAGCGTTTCCTGTGTCACCAGTTATACGTTCCGACGCACGTCTGCAGGATTACTGTATCCCTTGGACCTTCCCATTGACGATGAAACACAGAAGTTCCATCGGAATTAAATAGAAGGGACACAATGAAGTCTTAAGTACAGGAAGGCTGAGTCTTCCTACTGCCTATGTTTTGAGCGTTTCCTGTGTCACCAGTTTTACATTCCGATGCACCTCTGCAGGTTTTCTGTATCCCTTGGACCTTCACAGTGACGATGAAACACAGAAATTGCTTTGGAATTAAATATAAGAGACACAATGACGTCTTAAGTACAGGAAAACTGACCCTTCTTACGGTCTATGTTTTGAGCGTTTCCTGTGTCACCAGTTTTACATTCCGATGCACCTCTGCAGGTTTACTGTATCCCTTGGACCGTCCCATTGACGATGAAACACTGAAATTGCATCGGAATTAAATATAAGAGACACAATGTCGTGTTAAGTACAGGAAGACTGAGTCTTCCTACTGTCTATGCTTTGAGCGTTTCCTGTGTCACCAGTTTTACATTCCGATGCACTTCTGCAGGTTTACAGTATCCATTGGACATTCCCATTGACGATGAAACACAGAAATTGCATCGGAATTAAATGTAAGAGACACAATGCCGACTTAAGTACAGGAAGGCTGAGTCTTCCTACTGTCTATGTTTTGAGCATTTCCTGTGTCACCAGTTTTACATTCCGATGCACCTCTGCAGGTTTACTGAATCCATTGGACCTTCCCATTGACGATGAAACACAGACATTGAATCGGAATTAAATATTAGAAACACATTGCGACTAAAGAACAGGAAGACTGAGTCATCCTACTGTCTATGTTTTGAGCGTTTCCTGTGTCACCAGTTTTACGTTCCGATGCACCTCTGCAGGTTTACTGTATCCCTTCGACCGTCCCATTGACGAAGAAACACAGAAATTGCCTCGGAATTAAATATAAGAGACGCAACGCCGGCTTAAGTACAAGAAAACTGAGTATTTTTACGGTCTATGTTTTGAGCGTTTCCTGCGTCACCAGTTTTACATTCCGATGCACCTCTGCAGGTTTACTGTATCCTTTGGACATTCCCATTGACGATGAAACATAGAAATTGCATCGGAATTACATATAAGAGACACAATGCCGACTTAAGAACAGGTAGAGTGAGTCTTCCTACTGTCTATGTTTTGAGCGTTTCCTGTGTCACCAGTTTTACATTCCGATGCACCTCTGCAGGTTTACTGTATCCATTGGACCTTCCCATTGACGATGAAACACAGAAATTGCATCGGAATTAAATATAAGAGACAGAATGCCGACTTAAGTACAGGAAGACTGAGTCTTAGTACTGTCTATGACTTGAGCGTTTCCTGTGTCACCAGTTTTACTTTCCGATGCACATCTCCAGGTTTACTGAATCCATTCGACTTACCCATTGACGATGAAACACAGAAATTGCATCGGAATTAAATATAAGAGACACAATGCCGGCTTAAGAACAGGAAGACTGAGTCTTCCTACTGTCTATGTTTTTTAGCGTTTCCTGTGTCACCAGTTTTACATTCCGATGCACCTCTGGAAATTTACTGTATCCCTTGGACCTTCCCATTGACGATGAAACACAGAAATTTCATCGGAATTCAATATAAGAGACACAATGCCGACTTAAGTACAGGAAGATTTAGTCTTCCTACTGTCTATGTTTTGAGCGTTTCTTGCGTCATCAGTTTTACATTCCGATGCACCTCTGCAGGTTTACTGTATCCATAGGACCTTCCCATTGACGATGAAACACAGACATTGCATCGGAATTAAATATAAGAAACACAACGCCGACTTAAGTACATGAAAACTGAGTCTTCCTACTGTCTATGTTTTGAGCGTCTCCTGTGTCACCAGATTTACATTCCGATGCCCCTCTGCAGATTTACTGTTTACCCTTGGACCTTCCCACTGACGATGAAACAGAGAAATTTCATCCGAATTAAATATGAGAGACACAATGCCGACTTAAGTACAGGAAGACTGAGTCTTCCAACTGTCTATTATTTGAGCGTTTCCTGTGTCACCAGTTTTACATTCCGATGAACCTCTGCAAGTTTACTGTATCCGTTGGACCTTCACAGTGACAATGAAACACAGAAATTGCAGCGGAATTAAACATAAGAGACACAATGCCGACTTAAGTACAAGAAGACTGAGTCTTCCTACTGTCTATGATTTGAGCGTTTCCTGTGTCACCAGTTTTACATTCCGATGCACCTCTGCAGGTTTACTGTATCCCTTGGACCTTCACAGTGACGATGAAACACAGAAATTGCTTTGGAATTAGATATAAGAGACACAATGACGTCTTAAGTACAGGAAGACTGAGTCTTCCTACTTTCTATGTTTTTAGCGTTTCCTGTGTCACCAGTTTTACATTCCGATGCCCCTCTGCAGGTTTAATGTATCCCTTGGACCATCACAGACACGATGAAACACTGAAATTCCATCGGAATTAAACATAAGAGACACAATGCCGACTTAAGTACAGGAAGACTGAGTCTTCCTACAGTCTATGTTTTGAGCGTTTCCTGTGTCACCAGTTTTACATTCCGATACACCTCTGCAGGTTTACTGTTTACCCTTGGACTTTCCCATTGACGATGAAACACAGAAATTCCATTGGAATTAAACATAAGAGACACCATGCCGACTTAAGTACAGGAAGACTGAGTCTTCCTACTGTCTATGTTTTTAGCGTTTCCTGTGTCACCAGTTTTACATTCCGATGCCCCTCTGCAGGTTTACTGTATCCCTTGGACCATCACAGACACGATGAAACACAGAATTTCCATCGGAATTAAACATAAGAGACACAATGCCGAATTAAGTACAGGAAGACTGAGTCTTCCTACTGTCTATTATTTGAGCGTTTCCTGTGTCACCAGTTTTACATTCCGATGCACCTCTGCAAGTTTACTGTGTCCATTGGACCTTCACAGTGACGATGAAACACAGAAAATGCAGCGGAATGAAATATAAGAGTCCAAATGCCGACTTAAGTACAGGAAGACTGAGTCTTCCTACTGTCTATGTTTTGAGCGTTTCCTGTGTCACCAGTTTTACATTCCGATGCACCTCTGCAGGTTTACTGTACCCATTGGACCTTCACATTGACGATGAAACAGAGAAATTGCATCGGAATTAAATATAAGAGACACAACGCCGACTTAAGTACTAGAAAACTGAGTCTTCTTACGGTCTATGTTTTGAGCGTTTCCTGTGTCACCAATTTTACATTCCGATACACCTCTGCAGGTTTACTGTATCCCTTGGACCTTCCCATTGACGATGAAACACTGAAATTGCATCGGAATTAAATATAAGAGACACAATGACGTCTTAAGTACAGGAAGACTGAGTCCTCATACTGTCTGTGTTTTGAGCGATTCCTCTGTCACCAGTTTTACATTCCGATATACCTCTGCAGGTTTACTGTTTACCCTTGGACTTTCCCATTTACGATGAAACACAGAAATTGCATCGGAATTAAATATAAGAGACCCATTGACGTCTTAAGTACAGGAAGACTGAGTCTTCCTACTGTCTATGTTTTGAGCGCTTCCTGTGTCACCAGTTTTACATTCCGATGCACCTCTGCAGGTTTATTGTATCCCTTGCACCTTCCCATTGGTGATGAAACAGAGAAATTGCATCGGAATTAAATATAAGAGACACAACGCCGACTTAAGTACAAGAAAACTGAGTCTTCTTACGGTCTATGTTTTGAGCGTTTCCTGTGTCACCAGTTTTACATTCCGATGCCCCTCTGCAGGTTTACTGTACCCCTTGGACCTTCCCATTGACGATGAAACACTGAAATTGCATCGGAATTAAATATAAGAGAACCAATGACGTCTTAAGTACAGGAAGACTGAGTCTTCCTACTGTCTATGTTTTGAGCGTTTCCTGTGTCACCAGTTTTACATTCCGATGCACTTCTGCAGGTTTACTGTATCCCTTGGGCCTTCCCATTGACGATGAAACACAGAAATTGCATCGGAAATAAATGTAAGAGACACAATGCCGACTTAAGTACAGGAAGACTGAGTCTTCCTACTGTCTATGTTTTGAGCGTTTCCTGTGTCACCAGTTTTACATTCCGATACACCTCTGCAGGTTTACTGTTTACCCTTGGACTTTCCCATTGACGATGAAACACAGAAATTGCATCGGAATTAAATATAAGAGACACCATGCCGACTTAAGAACAGGAACACTGAGTCTTCCTACTGTCTATCTTTTTTATCGTTTCCTGTGTCCCCAGTTTTACATTCCGATGCACATCTGCAGGTTTACTGTATCCCTTGGCCCTTCCCATTGACGTAGAAACAGAGAAATTGGATCGGAATTAAATATAAGAGACACAATGCCGACTTAAGTACAGGAAGACTGAGTCTTCCTACTGTCTATGTTTTTAGCGTTTCCTGTGTCACCAGTTTTACATTCCGATGCCCCTCTGCAGGTTTACTGTATCCCTTGGACCATCACAGACACGATGAAACACAGAAATTCCATCGGAATTAAACATAAGAGACACAATGCCGAATTAAGTACAGGAAGACTGAGTCTTCCTACTGTCTATTATTTGAGCGTTTCCTGTGTCACCAGTTTTACATTCCGATGCACCTCTGCAAGTTTACTGTATCCGTTGGACCTTCACAGTGACGATGAAACACAGAAATTGCAGCGGAATGAAATATAAGAGTCCAAATGCCGACTTAAGTACAGGAAGACTGAGTCTTCCTACTGTCTATGTTTTGAGCGTTTCCTGTGTCACCAGTTTTACATTCCGATGCACCTCTGCAGGTTTACTGTACCCATTGGACCTTCCCATTGACGACGAAACAGAGAAATTGCATCAGAATTAAATATAAGAGACACAACGCCGACTTAAGTACGCGAAAACTGAGACTTCTTAAGGTCTATGTTTTGAGCGTTTCCTGTGTCACCAATTTTACATTACGATACACCACTGCAGGTTTACTGTTTCCCTTGGACCTTCCCATTGACGATGAAACACTGAAATTGCATCGGAATTAAATATAAGGGTCACAATGACGTCTTAAGTACAGGAAGACTGAGTCTTCCTACTGTCTATGTTTTGAGCGTTTCCTGTGTCACCAGTTTTACATTCCGATGCACCTCTGCAGGTTTACTGTATCCCGTGGACCTTCACAGTGACGATGAAACACAGAAATTGCTTTGGAATTAAATATAAGGGACACAATGACGTCTTAAGTACAGGAAGACTGAGTCTTCCTACTGTCTATGTTTTGAGCGTTTCCTGTGTCACCAGTTTTACATTCCGATGCCCCTCTGCAGGTTTACTGTATCCCTTGGACCATCACAGACACGATGAAACACAGAAATTCCATCGGAATTAAACATAAGAGACACAATGCCGACTTATGTACAGGAAGACTGAGTCTTCCTACTGTCTATGTTTTGAGCGTGTCCTGTGTCATCAGTTTTACATTCCGATGCACCTCTGCAGGTTTACTGTTTACCCTTGGACCTTCCCATTGACGATGAAACACAGAAATTGCATCCGAATTAAATATAGGAGACACAATGCCGACTTAAGTACAGGAAGACTGAGTCTTCCTGTGTCACCAGTTTTACATTCCGATGCCCCTCTGCAGGTTTACTGTATCCCTTGGACCATCACAGACACGATGAAACACAGAAATTCCATCGGAATTAAACATAAGAGACACAATGCCGACTTAAGTACAGGAAGACTGAGTCTTCCTACTGTCTATGTATTGAGCGCTTCCTGTGTCACCAGTTTTACATTCCGATGCCCCTCCGCAGGTTTACTGTTTACCCTTGGACCTTCCCATTGACCATGAAACACAGAAATTGCGTCCGAATTAAATATAAGAGACACAATGCCGACTTAAGTATAGGAAGACTGAGTCTTCCTACTGTCTACGTTTTGAGCGTTTCCTGTGTCACCAGTTTTACATTCCGATGCACGTCTGCAGGTTTACTGTACCCATTGGACCTTCCCATTGACGATGAAACAGAGAAATTGCATCAGAATTAAATATAAGAGACACAACGCCGACTTAAGTAGAAGAAATCTGAGACTTCTTACGGTCTATGCTTTGAGCGTCTCCTGTGTCACCAATTTTACATTACGATACACCTCTGCAGGTTTACTGTATCCCTTGGACCTTCCCATTGACGATGAAACACTGAAATTGCATCGGAATTAAATATAAGAGACACAATTACGTCTTAAGTACAGGAAGACTGAGTCAACCTACTGTCTATCTGTTGGACCTTCACAGTGACGATGAAACATAGAAATTGCAGCGGAATTAAATATAAGAGATACAATGCCGACTTAAGTACAAGAAGACTGAGTCTTCCTACTGTCTATGCTTTGAGTGTTTCCTGTATCACCAGTTTTACATTCCGATGCACCTCTGCAGGTTTACTGTATCCCTTGGACCTTCACAGTGACGATGAAACACAGAAATTGCTTTGCAATTAAATATAAGAGACACAATGACGACTTAAGTACAGGAAGACTGAGTCTTCCTACTGTCTATGTTTTGAGCGTTTCCTGTGTCACCAGTTTTACATTCCGATGCCCCTCTGCAGGTTTACTGTATCCCTTGGACCATCGCAGTTACGATGAAACACGGAAATTCCATCGGAATTAAACTTAAGAGACACAATGCCGACTTAAGTACAGGAAGACTGAGTCTTCCTACTGTCTATGTATTGAGCGTTTCCTGTGTCACCAATTTTATATTCCGATGCACCTCCGCAGGTTTACTGTTTTCCCTTGGACCTTCCCATTGACGATGAAACACAGAAATTCCATCGGAATTAAACATAAGAGACACAATGCCGACTTATGTACAGGAAGACTGAGTCTTCCTGTGTCACCAGTTTTACATTCCGATGCCCATCTGCAGGTTTACTGTATCCCTTGGACCATCACAGACACGATGAAACACAGAAATTCCATCGGAATTAAACATAAGAGACACAATGCCGACTTAAGTACAGGAAGACTGAGTCTTCCTTCTGTCTATGTATTGAGCGCTTCCTGTGTCACCAGTTTTACATTCCGATGCACCTCCGCAGGTTTACTGTTTACCCTTGGACCTTCCCATTGACGATGAAACACAGAAATTGCATCCGAATTAAATATAAGAGGCACAATTCCGACTTTAGTACAGGAAGACTGAGTCTTCCTACTGTCTATGTTTTGAGCGTTTCCTGTGTCACCAGTTTTACATTCCGATGCACGTCTGCAGGTTTACTGTACCCATTGGACCTTCCCATTGACGATGAAACAGAGAAATTGCATCAGAATTAAATATAAGAGACACAACGCCGACTTAAGTACAAGAAATCTGAGACTTCTTACGGTCTATGTTTTGAGCGTTTCCTGTGTCACCAATTTTACATTACGATACACTTCTGCAGGTTTACTGTATCCCTGGGACCTTCCCAATGACTATGAAACACTGAAATTGCATCGGAATTAAATATAAGAGACACAATTACGTCTTAAGTACAGGAAGACTGAGTCAATCTACTGTCTATCCGTTGGACCTTCACAGTGACTATGAAACACAGAAATTGCATCGGAATTAAATATAAGAGATACAATTTCGACTTAAGTACAAGAAGACTGAGTCTTCCTACTGTCTATGTTTTGAGCGTTTCCTGTGTCACCAGTTTTACATTCCGATTCACCTCTGCAGGTTTACTGTACCCATTGGACCTTCCCATTAACGATGAAACAGAGAAATTGCATCAGAATTAAATATAAGAGACACAACGCCGACTTAAGTACAAGAAAACTGAGACTTCTTACGGTCTATGTTTTGAGCGTTTCCTGTGTCACCAATTTTACATTACGATACACCTCTGCAGGTTTACTGTATCCCTTGGACCTTCCCATTGACGATGAAACACTGAAATTGCATCGGAATTAAATATAAGAGACACAATGACGTCTTAAGTACAGGAAGACTGAGTCCTCATACTGTCTGTGTTTTGAGCGTTTCCTCTGTCACCAGTTTTACATTCCGCTACACCTCTGCAGGTTTACTGTTTACCCTTGGACTTTCCCATTTACGATGAAACACAGAAATTGCATCGGAATTAAATATAAGAGACACAATGCCGACTTAAGTACGGGAAGACTGAGTCTTCCTACTGTCTATGTTTTGAGCGATTCCTGTGTCACCAGTTCTACATTCCGATGCACCTCTGCAGGTTTACTGTGCCCATTGGACCTTCCCATTGGTGATGAAACAGAGAAATTGCATCGGAATTAAATATAAGAGACACAACGCCGACTTAAGTACAAGAAAACTGAGTCTTCTTACGGTCTATGTTTTGAGCGTCTCCTGTGTCACCAATTTTACATTCCGATACACCTCTGCAGGTTTACTGTATCCCTTGGACCTTCCCATTGACGATGAAACACTGAAATTGCATCCGAATTAAATATAAGAGACACAATGCCGACTTAAGTACAGGAAGACTGAGTCTTCCTGTGTCACCAGTTTTACATTCCGATGCCCCTCTGCAGGTTTACTGTATCCCTTGGACCATCACAGACAATATGAAACACAGAAATTCCATCGGAATTAAACATAAGAGACACAATGCCGACTTAAGTACAGGAAGACTGAGTCTTCCTACTGTCTATGTATTGAGCGCTTCCTGTGTCACCAGTTTTACATTCCGATGCACCTCCGCAGGTTTACTGTTTACCCTTGGACCTTCCCATTGACGATGAAACACAGAAATTGCATCCGAATTAAATATAAGAGACACAATTCCAACTTAAGTACAGGAAGACTGAGTCTTCCTACTGTCTATGTTTTGAGCGTTTCCTGTGTCACCAGTTTTACATTCCGATGCACGTCTGCAGGTTTACTGTACCCATTGGACCTTCCCATTGACGATGAAACAGAGAAATTGCATCAGAATTAAATATAAGAGACACAACGCCGACTTAAGTACAAGAAATCTGAGACTTCTTACGGTCTATGTTTTGAGCGTTTCCTGTGTCACCAATTTTACATTACGATACACCTCTGCAGGTTTACTGTATCCCTTGGACCTTCCCATTGACGATGAAACACTGAAATTGCATCGGAATTAAATATAAGAGACACAATGACGTCTTAAGTACAGGAAGACTGAATCTTCCTACTGTCTATGTTTTGAGCGTTTCCTGTGTCACCAGTTTTACATTCCGATGCACCTCTGCAGGTTTACTGTATCCCTTGGACCTTCACAGTGACGATGAAACACAGAAATTGATTTGGAATTAAATATAAGAGACACAATGACGTCTTAAGTTCAGGAAGATTGAGTCTTCCTACTGTCTATGTTTTGAGCGTTTCCTGTGTCACCAGTTTTACATTCCGATGCCCCTCTGCAGGTTTACTGAATCCCTTGGACCATCGCAGACACGATGAAACACAGAAATTCCATCGGAATTAAACATAAGAGACACAATGCCGACTTAAGTACAGGAAGACTGAGTCTTCCTACTGTCTATGTATTGAGCGATTCCTGTGTCACCAGTTTTACATTCCGATGCACCTCCGCAGGTTTACTGTTTACCCTTGGACCTTCCCATTGACAATGAAACACAGAAATTGCATCCGAATTAAATATAAGAGACACAATGCCGACTTAAGTACAGGAAGACTGAGTCTTCCTACTGTCTATCTTTTTTAGCGTTTCCTGTGTCACCAGTTTTACATTCCGGTGCACCTCTGCAGGTTTACTGTACCGATTGGACCTTCCCATTGACGATGAAACAGAGAAATTGCATCGGAATTAAATATAAGAGACACAACGCCGACTTAAGTACAAGAAAACTGAGTCTTCTTACGGTCTATGTTTTGAGCGTTTCCTGTGTCACCAATTTTACATTCCGATACACCTCTGCGGGTTTACTGTATCCCTTGGACCTTCCCATTGACGATGAAACACTGAAATTGCATCGGAATTAAATATAAGAGACACAATGACGTCTTAAGTACAGGAAGACAGAGTCCTCATACTGTCTGTGTTTTGAGCGTTTCCTCTGTCACCAGTTTTACATTCCGCTACACCTCTGCAGGTTTACTGTTTACCCTTGGACTTTCCCATTTACGATGAAACACAGAAATTGCATCGGAATTAAATATAAGAGGCACAATGCCGACTTAAGTACGGGAAGACTGAGTCTTCCTACTGTCTTTGTTTTGAGCGATTCCTGTGTCACCAGTTCTACATTCCGATGCACCTCTGCAGGTTTACTGTGCCCATTGGACCTTCCCATTAGTGATGAAACAGAGAAATTGCATCGGAATTACATATAAGAGACACAACGCCGACTTAAGTACAAGAAAACTGAGTCTTCTTACGGTCTATGTTTTGAGCGTCTCCTGTGTCACCAATTTTACATTCCGATACACCTCTGCAGGTTTACTGTATCCCTTGGACCTTCCCATTGACGATGAAACACTGAAATTGCATCCGAATTAAATATAAGAGACAATATGCCGACTTAAGTACAGGAAGACTGAGTCTTCCTGTGTCACCAGTTTTACATTCCGATGCCCCTCTGCAGGTTTACTGTATCCCTTGGACCATCACAGACACGATGAAACACAGAAATTCCATCGGAATTAAACATAAGAGACACAATGCCGACTTAAGTACAGGAAGACTGAGTCTTCCTACTGTCTATGTATTGAGCGCTTCCTGTGTCACCAGTTTTACATTCCGATGCACCTCCGCAGGTTTACTGTTTACCCTTGGACCTTCCCATTGACGATGAAACACAGAAATTGCATCCGAATTAAATATAAGAGACACAATTCCAACTTAAGTACAGGAAGACTGAGTCTTCCTACTGTCTATGTTTTGAGCGTTTCCTGTGTCACCAGTTTTACATTCCGATGCACGTCTGCAGGTTTACTGTACCCATTGGACCTTCCCATTGACGATGAAACAGAGAAATTGCATCAGAATTAAATATAAGAGACACAACGCCGACTTACGTACAAGAAATCTGAGACTTCTTACGGTCTATGTTTTGAGCGTTTCCTGTGTCACCAATTTTACATTACGATACACCTCTGCAGGTTTACTGTATCCCTTGGACCTTCCCATTGACGATGAAACACGGAAATTGCATCGGAATTAAATATAAGAGACACAATGACGTCTTAAGTACAGGAAGACTGAGTCTTCCTACTGTCTATGTTTTAAGCGTTTCCTGTGTCACCAGTTTTACATTCCGATGCACCTCTGCAGGTTTACTGTATCCCTTGGACCTTCACAGTGACGATGAAACACAGAAATTGATTTGGAATTAAATATAAGAGACACAATGACGTCTTAAGTACAGGAAGACTGAGTCTTCCTACTGTCTATGTTTTGAGCGTTTCCTGTGTCACCAGTTTTACATTCCGATGCCCCTCTGCAGGTTTACTGTATCCCTTGGACCATCGCAGACACGATGAAACACAGAAATTCTGTCGGAATTAAACATAAGAGACACAATGCCGACTTAAGTACAGGAAGACTGAGTCTTCCTACTGTCTATGTATTGAGCGTTTCCTGTGTCACCAGTTTTACATTCCGATGCACCTCCGCAGGTTTACTGAATCCCTTGGACCATCGCAGACACGATGAAACACAGAAATTCCATCGGAATTAAACATAAGAGACACAATGCCGACTTAAGTACAGGAAGACTGAGTCTTCCTACTGTCTATGTATTGAGCGATTCCTGTGTCACCAGTTTTACATTCCGATGCACCTCCGCAGGTTTACTGTTTACCCTTGGACCTTCCCATTGACAATGAAACACAGAAATTGCATCCGAATTAAATATAAGAGACACAATGCCGACTTAAGTACAGGAAGACTGAGTCTTCCTACTGTCTATCTTTTTTAGCGTTTCCTGTGTCACCAGTTTTACATTCCGGTGCACCTCTGCAGGTTTACTGTACCGATTGGACCTTCCCATTGACGATGAAACAGAGAAATTGCATCGGAATTAAATATAAGAGACACAACGCAGACTTAAGTACAAGAAAACTGAGTCTTCTTACGGTCTATGTTTTGAGCGTTTCCTGTGTCACCAATTTTACATTCCGATACACCTCTGCGGGTTTACTGTATCCCTTGGACCTTCCCATTGACGATGAAACACTGAAATTGCATCGGAATTAAATATAAGAGACACAATGACGTCTTAAGTACAGGAAGACAGAGTCCTCATACTGTCTGTGTTTTGAGCGTTTCCTCTGTCACCAGTTTTACATTCCGCTACACCTCTGCAGGTTTACTGTTTACCCTTGGACTTTCCCATTTACGATGAAACACAGAAATTGCATCGGAATTAAATATAAGAGGCACAATGCCGACTTAAGTACGGGAAGACTGAGTCTTCCTACTGTCTTTGTTTTGAGCGATTCCTGTGTCACCAGTTCTACATTCCGATGCACCTCTGCAGGTTTACTGTGCCCATTGGACCTTCCCATTAGTGATGAAACAGAGAAATTGCATCGGAATTAAATATAAGAGACACAACGCCGACTTAAGTACAAGAAAACTGAGTCTTCTTACGGTCTATGTTTTGAGCGTCTCCTGTGTCACCAATTTTACATTCCGATACACCTCTGCAGGTTTACTGTATCACTTGGACCTTCCCATTGACGATGAAACACTGAAATTGCATCCGAATTAAATATAAGAGACAATATGCCGACTTAAGTACAGGAAGACTGAGTCTTCCTGTGTCACCAGTTTTACATTCCGATGCCCCTCTGCAGGTTTACTGTATCCCTTGGACCATCACAGACACGATGAAACACAGAAATTCCATCGGAATTAAACATAAGAGACACAATGCCGACTTAAGTACAGGAAGACTGAGTCTTCCTACTGTCTATGTATTGAGCGCTTCCTGTGTCACCAGTTTTACATTCCGATGCACCTCCGCAGGTTTACTGTTTACCCTTGGACCTTCCCATTGACGATGAAACACAGAAATTGCATCCGAATTAAATATAAGAGACACAATTCCAACTTAAGTACAGGAAGACTGAGTCTTCCTACTGTCTATGTTTTGAGCGTTTCCTGTGTCACCAGTTTTACATTCCGATGCACGTCTGCAGGTTTACTGTACCCATTGGACCTTCCCATTGACGATGAAACAGAGAAATTGCATCAGAATTAAATATAAGAGACACAACGCCGACTTAAGTACAAGAAATCTGAGACTTCTTACGGTCTATGTTTTGAGCGTTTCCTGTGTCACCAATTTTACATTACGATACACCTCTGCAGGTTTACTGTATCCCTTGGACCTTCCCATTGACGATGAAACACTGAAATTGCATCGGAATTAAATATAAGAGACACAATGACGTCTTAAGTACAGGAAGACTGAGTCTTCCTACTGTCTATGTTTTAAGCGTTTCCTGTGTCACCAGTTTTACATTCCGATGCACCTCTGCAGGTTTACTGTATCCCTTGGACCTTCACAGTGACGATGAAACACAGAAATTGATTTGGAATTAAATATAAGAGACACAATGACGTCTTAAGTACAGGAAGACTGAGTCTTCCTACTGTCTATGTTTTGAGCGTTTCCTGTGTCACCAGTTTTACATTCCGATGCCCCTCTGCAGGTTTACTGTATCCCTTGGACCATCGCAGACACGATGAAACACAGAAATTCCGTCGGAATTAAACATAAGAGACACAATGCCGACTTAAGTACAGGAAGACTGAGTCTTCCTACTGTCTATGTATTGAGCGTTTCCTGTGTCACCAGTTTTACATTCCGATGCACCTCCGCAGGTTTACTGTTTACCCTTGGACCTTCCCATTGACGATGAAACACAGAAATTGCATCCGAATTAAATATAAGAGACACAATGCCGACTAAAGTACAGGAAGACTGAGTCTTCCTACTGTCTATCTTTTTTAGCGTTTCCAGTGTCACCAGTTTTACATTCCGGTGCACCTCTGCAGGTTTACTGTACCCATTGGACCTTCCCATTGACGATGAAACAGAGAAATTGCATCGGAATTAAATATAAGAGACACAACGCCGACTTAAGTACAAGAAAACTGAGTCTTCTTACGGTCTATGTTTTGCGCGTTTCCTGTGTCACCAATTTTACATTCCGATACACCTCTGCGGGTTTACTGTATCCCTTGGACCTTCCCATTGACGATGAAACACTGAAATTGCATCGGAATTAAATATAAGAGACACAATGACGTCTTAAGTACAGGAAGACTGAGTCCTCATACTGTCTGTGTTTTGAGCGTTTCCTCTGTCACCAGTTTTACATTCCGCTACACCTCTGCAGGTTTACTGTTTACCCTTGGACTTTCCCATTTACGATGAAACACAGAAATTGCATCGGAATTAAATATAAGAGACACAATGCCGACTTAAGTACGGGAAGACTGAGTCTTCCTACTGTCTATGTTTTCAGCGATTCCTGTGTCACCAGTTCTACATTCCGATGCACTTCTGCAGGTTTACTGTGCCCATTGGACCTTCCCATTGGTGATGAAACAGAGAAATTGCATCGGAATTAAATATAAGAGACACAACGCCGACTTAAGTACAAGAAAACTGAGTCTTCTTACGGTCTATGTTTTGAGCGTCTCCTGTGTCACCAATTTTACATTCCGATACACCTCTGCAGGTTTACTGTATCCCTTGGACCTTCCCATTGACGATGAAACACTGAAATTGCATCGGAATTAAATATAAGGGACCCAATGACGTCTTAAGTACAGGAAGACTGAGTCTTCCTACTGTCTATGTTTTGAGCGTTTCCTGTGTCACCAGTTTTACATTCCGATGCACATCTGCAGGTTTACTGTATCCCTTGGGCCTTCCCATTGACGATGAAACACAGAAATTGCATCGGAATTAAATATAAGATACACAATGCCGACTTAAGTACAGGAAGACTGAGACTTCCTACTGTCTATGTTTTGAGCGTTTCCTGTGTCACCAGTTTTACATTCCGATACACCTCTGCAGGTTTACTGTTTACCCTTGGACTTTCCCATTGACGATGAAACACAGAAATTCCATCGGAATTAAATATAAGAGACACCATGCCGACTTAAGAACAGGAACACTGAGTCTTCCTACTGTCTATCTTTTTTAGCGTTTCCTGTGTCACCAGTTTTACATTCCGATGCACATCTGCAGGTTTACTGTATCCCTTGGACCTTTACAGTGACGATGAAACACAGAAATTCCATCGGAATGAAATATAAGAGTCACAATGCCGACTTAAGTACAGGAAGACTAAGTCTTCCTTCTGTCTATGTTTTGAGCGTTTCCTGTGTCACCAGTTTTACATTCCGCTGCACCTCTGCAGGTTTACTGTTCCCATTGGACCTTCCCATTGACGATGAAACAGAGAAATTGCATCGGAATTAAATATAAGAGACACAACGCCGACATAAGTACAAGAAAACTGTGTCTTCCTACTGTCTATGCTTTGAGCGTTTCCTGTGTCACCAGTTTTACATTTCGATGCACCTCTGCAGGCTTACTGTATCCTTTGGACCTTCACAGTAACGATGAAACACAGAAATTGCATCGGAATTAAATATAAGAGACACAATGCCTATTTAAGTACAGGAAGACTGAGTCTTCCTACTGTCTATGTTTTGAGCGTTTCCTGTGTCACCAGTCTTACATTCCGATGCACCTCTTCAGGTTTATTGTATCCCTTGGACCTTCCCATTGAGGATGAAACACAGAAATTGTATCGGAATTAAATATAAGAGACACAATGCCGACTTAAGTACAGGAAGACTGAGTCTTCCTACTGTCTATGTTTTGAGCGTTTCCTGTGTCACCAGTCTTACATTCCGATGCACCTATTCAGGTTTACTGTATCCCTTGGACCTTCCCATTGACGATGAAACACAGAAATTGCATCGGAATGAAATATGAGACACTGTGCCGACTTAAGTACAGGGAGACTAAGTCTTCGTACTGTATATGTTTTGAACGTTTCCTGTGTCACCAGATTTACATTCCGATGCACTTCTCCAGGTTTACTTAATCCATTCGACCCTCCCATTGACGATGAAACACAGAAATTGCATCGGAATTAAATATAAGAGACACAATGCCGACTTAAGAACAGGAAGACTGAGTCTTCCTACTGTCTATGTTTTTTAGCGTTTCCTGTGTCACCAGTTTTACATTCCGATGCAGCTCTGCCGGTTTAATGTATCCCTTGGGCCTTCTCGTTGACGATGAACCATAGAAATATCCTCGGAACTAAATATAAAAGACACAATGCCGACATAAGTACAGGAAGACTGAGTCTTCCTACGGTCTATGGTTTGGGCGTTTCCTGTGTGATCAGTTTTGCATTCCGATGCACCTCTGCAGATTTACTGTATCCCTTGGACCTTCCCATTGACGATGAAACCCAGAAATTTCATCGGAATTCAATATAAGGGACACAATGCCAACTTAAGTACAGGAAGACTGAGACTTCCTACTGTCTATGTTTTGAGCGTTTCCTGTGTCACCAGTTTTACATTCCAATGCACCTCTTCATGTTAACTGTATCCATTGGAGCTTCCCATTGACGATGAAACACAGAAATTGCATCGGAATTAAATATAAGAGACACAATGCCGACTTAAGAGCACTAAGACTGAGTTTTCCTACTGTCTATGTTTTGAGCGCTTCCTGTGTCACTAGTTTTACATTCCGATGCACCTCTGCAAGTTTACTGTATCCCTTGGGCCTTCCCATTGACGATGAAACACAGAAATTGCATCGGAATAAAATATAAGGGACACAATGCCGACTTAAGTACAGGAAGACTTAGACTTCCTACTGTCTATGTTTTGCACGTTTCCTGTGTCATCAATTTTACTTTCCGATGCACCACTGCAGGTTTACTATATTCCTTGGACCTTCCCATTCACGATGAATCATTGAAGTTTCATCGGAAATAAATATAAGAGACACAATGCCGATTTAAGTACAGGAAGACTGAGTCTTCCTACTGTCTATGTTTAGAGCGTTTCCTGTGTCACCAGTTTTATAATCCGATGCACCTCTGGAGTTTTACTGTATCCCTTGGACCTTCCCATTGACGATGAAACACAGAAATTGCATCGTAATTAAATATAAGAGACACAATGCCGACTTAAGTACAGGAAGACTAAGTCTTCCGACTGCCTATGTTTTGAACGTTTCCTGTGTCATCAGTTTTACTTTCCGATGCACCTCTGCAGGTTTACTATATCCCTTGGACCTTCCGATTCACGATGAAACACAGAAATTTCATCGGAAATAAATATAAGAGACACAATGCCGACTTAAGTACAGGAAGACTGAGTCTTCCTACTGTCTATGTTTTGAGCGTTTCCTGTGTCACCAGTTTTACATTCCGATGCACCTCTGCAGGTTTACTGTATCCCTTGGACCTTCCCATTGACGATGAAACACAGAAATTGCATCGGAATTAAATGTAAGAGACACAATGCCGACTTAAGTACAGGAAGACTGAGTCTTCCTACTGTCTATGTTTTGAGCGTTTCCTGTGTCATCAGTTTTACATTCCAATGCACCTCTGCAGGTTTACTGTATCCCTTGGACCTTCCCATTGACGATGAAACACAGAAATTGCTTAAGAATTAAATATAAGAGACACAATGCCGACTTAAGTACAGGAAGACTAAGACTTCCTACTGTCTATGTTTTGAACGTTTCCTGTGTCATCAATTTTACTTTCCGATGCACCTCTGCAGGTTTACTATATCCCTTGGACCTTCCCATTCACGAAGAATCACTGAAATTTCACCGGAATTAAATATAAGAGACACAATGCCGACTGAAGTACAGGAAGGCTGAGTCTTCCTACTGTCTATGTTTTGAACGTTTCCTGTGTCATCCGATTTACTTTCCGATGCACCTCTGCAGGTTTACTGTATCCCATGGACCTTCCCATTGACGATGAAAAACAGAAATTGCATCGGAATTAAACATAATAGACACAATGCCGACTTAAGTACAGGAAGACTGAGCCTTTCTACTGTCTATAATTTGAGCGCTTCCTGTGTCACCAGTTTTACATTCCGATGCACCTCTGCAGGTTTACTGTATCCCTTGGACCTTCCCATTGACGATGAAACACAGAAATTGCATCGGAATTAAATGTAAGAGACACAATGCCGACTTAAGTACGGAAAGACTGAGTCTTCCTACTGTCTATGTTTTGAGCGCTTCCTGTGTCACTACTTTTACATTCCGATGCACCTCTGCAGGTTTACTGTATCCCTTGGACCTTCCCATTCACGATGAAACGCAGACATTGCATCGGAATTAAATTTAAGAGACACAATGCCGACTTAAGTACAGGAAGACGGAGTCTTCCTACTGTCTATGTTTTGAGCGCTTCCTGTGTCACTAGTTTTACATTCCGGTGCACCTCTGCAGGTTTACTGTATCCCTTGGACCTTCCCATTGACGATGAAACACAGACATTGCATCGGAATTAAATTTAAGAGACACAATGCCGACTTAAGTACAGGAAGACTGAGTCTTCCTACTGTCTATGTTTTGAACGTTTCCTGTGTCATCAGATTTACTTTTCGATGCACCTCTGCAGGTTTACTATATCCCTTGGACCTTCCCATTCACGATGAAACACAGAAATTGCATCGGAATTAAATATAAGAGGCACAATGCCGACTTAAGTACAGGAAGACTGAGTCTTCCTACTGTCTATGTTTTGAGCGTTTCCTGTGTCACTAGTTTTACATTCCGATGCACCTCTGCAGGTTTACTGTATCCCTTGGGCCTTCCCATTGACGATGAAACACAGAAATTGCATCGGAATTAAATATAAGAGACACAATGCCGACTTAAGTACATGAAGACTGAGTCTTCCTACTGTCTATGTTTTGAGCGTTTCCTGTGTCACCAGTTTTACATTCTGATGCAACTCTGCAGGTTTACTGTATCCGTTAGACCTTCCCATTGACGATGAAACACAGAAATTGCATCGGAATTAAATATAAGAGACACAATGCCGACTTAAGTACAGGAAGACTATGTCTTTCTATTGTCTATGTTTTGAGCGTTTCCTGTGTCACTAGTTTTACATTCCGATGCACCTCTGCAGGTTTACTGTATCCCTTGGGCCTTCCCATTGACGATGAAACACAGAAATTGCATCGGATTTAAATATAAGAGACACAATGCCGACTTAAGTACAGGAAGACTGAGTCTTCCTACTGTCTATGTTTTGAGCGTTTCCTGTGTCACCAGTTTTACATTCTGATGCAACTCTGCAGGTTTACTGTATCCCTTAGACCTTCCCATTGACGATGAAACACAGAAATTGCATCGGAATTAAATATAAGAGACACAATGCCGACTTAAGTACAGGAAGACTGAGTCTTACTACTGTCTATAATTTGAGCGTTTCCTGTGTCACCAGTTTTACATTCCGATGCACTTCTACAGGTTTACTGTATCCCTTGGACCTTCACAGTGACGATGAAACACAGAAATTGCATCGGAATTAAATATAAGAGGCACAATGCCGACTTAAGTACAGGAAGACTAAGTCTTCCTACTGTCTATGTTTTGAACGTTCGTTTCCTGGGTCATCAGTTTTACTTTCCGATGCACCTCTGCAGGTTTACTGTATCCCTTGGAACTTCCCATTCACGATGAAACACAGAAATTGCATCGGAATTAAATATAAGAGACACAATGCCGACCTAAGTACAGGAAGACTGAGTCTTCCTACTGTCTATGTTTTGAGCGTTTCCTGTGTCACCAGTTATACATTCCGATGCTCCTCTGCAGGTTTACTTCATCCCTTGGACCTACTCATTGACGATGAAACACAGAAATTGCATCGGAATTAAATATAAGAGACACAATGCCGACCTTAAGTACAGGAAGACTGAGTCTTCCTACTGTCTATGTTTTTAGCGTTTCCTGTGTCACTAGTTTTACATTCCGACGCACCTCTGCAGGTTTATAGTATCCCTTGGGCCTTCCCATTGACGATGAAACACAAAAATTGCATCGGAATTAAATATAAGAGACACAATGCCGACTTAAGTACAGGAAGACTGAGTCTTCCTACTGTCTATGTTTTGAGCGTTTCCTGTGTCACCAGTTTTACATTCCAATGCACCTCTGCAGGTTTACTGTATCCCTTGGACCTTCCCATTCACGATGAAACACAGAAATTTCATCGGAATTAAATATAAGAGACACAATGCCGACTTAAGTACAGGAAGACTGAGTCTTCCTACTGTCTATGTTTTGAGCGTTTCCTGTGTCATCAATTTTACTTTCCGATGCACCTCTGCAGGTTTACTGTATCCCTTGGACCTTCCCATTGACGATGAAACACAGAAATTGCATCGGAATTAAATATAAGAGACACAATGCCGACTTAAGTACAGGAAGACTGAGTCTTCCTACTGTCTATGTTTTGAGCCTTTCCTGTGTCATCAGTTTTACATTCCGATGCACCTCTGCAGGTTTACTGTATCCCTTGGACCATCCCATTGACGATGAAAAACAGAAATTGCATCGGAATTAAATATAAGAGACACAATGCTGACTTAAGTACAGGAAGACTAAGTCTTCCTACTGTCTATGTTTTGAACGTTTCCTGTGTCATCAATTTTACTTTCCGATGCACCTCTGCAGGTTTACTATATCCCTTGGACCTTCCCATTCACGATGAAACACAGAAATTGCATCGGAATTAAATATAAAAGACACAATGCCGACTTAAGTACAGGAAGACTGAGTCTTCCTACTGTCTATGATTTGAGCGTTCCTGTGTCATCAGTTTTACATTCCGATGCACATCTGCAGGTTTACTGTATCCCTTGTACCTTCCCATTGACGATGAAAAACAGAAATTGCATCGGAATTAAACATAATAGACACAATGCCGACTTAAGTACAGGAAGACTGAGTCTTCCTACTGTCTATAATTTGAGCGTTTCCTGTGTCACCAGTTTTACATTCCGATGCACCTCTGCAGGTTTACTGTATCCCTTGGACCTTCCCATTCACGATGAAACACAGAAATTGCATCGGAATTAAATATAAGAGACACAATGCCGACTTAAGTACGGAAAGACTGAGTCTTCCTACTGTCTATGTTTTGAGCGCTTCCTGTGTCACTAGTTTTACATTCCGGTGCACCTCTGCAGATTTACTGTATCCCTTGGACCTTCCCATTGACGATGAAACACAGAAATTGCATCGGAATTAAATATAAGAGACACAATGCCGACTTAAGTACAGGAAGACTGAGTCTTACTACTGTCTATAATTTGAGCGTTTCCTGTGTCACCAGTTTTACATTCCGATGCACTTCTACAGGTTTACTGTATCCCTTGGACCTTCACAGTGACGATGAAACACAGAAATTGCATCCGAATTAAATATAAGAGGCACAATGCCGACTTAAGTACAGGAAGACTAAGTCTTCCTACTGTCTATGTTTTGAACGTTCGTTTCCTGGGTCATCAGTTTTACTTTCCGATGCACCTCTGCAGGTTTACTGTATCCCTTGGACCTTCCCATTGACGATGAAACACAGAAATTGCATCGGAATTAAATATAAGAGACACAATGCCGACTTTAGTACAGGAAGACTGAGTCTTCCTACTGTCTATGTTTTGAGCGTTTCCTGTGTCACCAGTTATACATTCCGATGCTCCTCTGCAGGTTTACTTCATCCCTTGGACCTATTCATTGACGATGAAACACAGAAATTGCATCGGAATTAAATATAAGAGACACAATGCCGACTTAAGTACAGGAAGTCTGAGTCTTCCTACTGTCTATGTTTTGAGCGTTTCCTGTGTCAGTAGTTTTACATTCCGGCGCACCTCTGCAGGTTTACTGTATCCCTTGGGCCTTCCCATTGACGGTGAAACACAAAAATTGCATCGGAATTAAATATAAGAGACACAATGCCGACTTAAGTACAGGAAGACTGAGTCTTCCTACTGTCTATGTTTTGAGCGTTTCCTGTGTCATCAGTTTTACATTCCAATGCACCTCTGCAGGTTTACTGTATCCCTTGGACCTTCCCATTCACGATGAAACACAGAAATTTCATCGGAATTAAATATAAGAGACACAATGCCGACTTAAGTACAGGAAGACTAAGACTTCCTACTGTCTATGTTTTGAACGTTTCCTGTGTCATCAATTTTACTTTCCGATGCACCTCTGCAGGTTTACTATATCCCTTGGACCTTCCCATTCACGATGAATCATTGAAGTTTCATCGGAAATAAATATAAGAGACACAATGCCGATTTAAGTACAGGAAGACTGAGTCTTCCTACTGTCTATGTTTAGAGCGTTTCCTGTGTCACCGGTATTATATTCCGATGCACCTCTGGAGTTTTACTGTATCCCTTGGACCTTCCCATTGACGATGAAACACAGAAATTGCATCGGAATTAAATATAAGAGACACAATGCCGACTTAAGTACAGGAAGACTAAGTCTTCATACTGCCTATGTTTTGAACGTTTCCTGTGTTATCAGTTTTACTTTCCGATGCACCTCTGCAGGTTTACTATATCCCTTGGACCTTCCGATTCACGATGAAATTAAGAAATTTCATCGGAATTAAATATAAGAGACACAATGCCGACTTAAGTACAGGAAGACTGAGTCTTCCTACTGTCTATGTTTTGAGCGTTTCCTGTGTCACCAGGTTTACATTCCGATGCACCTCTGCAGGTTTACTGTATCCCTTGGACCTTCCCATTGACGATGAAACACAGAAATTGCATCGGAATTTAATGTAAGAGACACAATGCCGACTTAAGTACAGGAAGACTGAGTCTTCCTACTGTCTATGTTGTGAGCGTTTCCTGTGTCATCAGTTTTACATTCCAATGCACCTCTGCAGGTTTACTGTATCCCTTGGACCTTCCCATTGACGATGAAACTCAGAAATTGCATCGGAATTAAATATAAGAGACACAATGCCGACTTAAGTACAGGAAGACTAAGACTTCCTTCTGTCTATGTTTTGAACGTTTCCTGTGTCATCAATTTTACTTTCCGATGCACCTCTGCAGGTTTACTATATCCCTTGGACCTTCCCATTCACGATGAATCATTGAAATTTCATCGGAAATAAATATAAGAGACACAATGCCGATTTAAGTACAGGAAGGCTGAGTCTTCCTACTGTCTATGTTTAGAGCGTTTCCTGTGTCACCAGTTTTATATTCCGATGCACCTCTGCAGTTTTACTGTATCCCTTGGACCTTCCCATTGACGATGAAACACAGAAATTGCATCGGAATTAAATATAAGAGACACAATGCCGACTTAAGTACAGGAAGACTGAGTCTTCCTACTGTCGATGTTTTGAGCGTTTCCTGTGTCACCAGTTTTACATTCTGATGCACCTCTGCAGGTTTACTGTATCCCTTGGACCTTCCCGTTGACGATGAAACACAGAAATTGCATCGGAATTAAATATAAGAGACACAATGCCGACTTAAGTACAGGAAGACTGAGTCTTCCTACTGTCTATGTTTTGAGCGTTTCCTGTGTCACTAGTTTTACATTCCGATGCACCTCTGCAGGTTTACTGTATCCCTTGGACCTTCCCATTGACGATGAAAAACAGAAATTGCATCGGAATTAAATATAAGAGACACAATGCTGACTTAAGTACAGGAAGACTAAGTCTTCCTACTGTCTATGTTTTGAACGTTTCCTGTGTCATCAATTTTACTTTCCGATGCACCTCGCAGGTTTACTATATCCCTTGGACCTTCCCATTCACGATGAAACACAGAAATTGCATCGGAATTAAATATAAAAGACACAATGCCGACTTAAGTACAGGAAGACTGAGTCTTCCTACTGTCTATGTTTTGAGCGTTTCCTGTGTCATCAGTTTTACATTCCGATGCACATCTGCAGGTTTACTGTATCCCTTGGACCTTCCCACTGACGATGAAAAACAGAAATTGCATCGGAATTAAACATAATAGACACAATGCCGACTTAAGTACAGGAAGACTGAGTCTTCCTACTGTCTATAATTTGAGCGTTTCCTGTGTCACCAGTTTTAAATTCCGATGCACCTCTGCAGGTTTACTGTATCCCTTGGACCTTCCCATTGACGATGAAACACAGAAATTGCATCGGAATTAAATGTAAGAGACACAATGCCGACTTAAGTACGGAAAGACTGAGTCTTCCTACTGTCTATGTTTTGAGCGCTTCTTGTGTCACTAGTTTTACATTCCGATGCACCTCTGCAGGTTTACTGTATCCCTTGGACCTTCCCATTGACGATGAAACGCAGACATTGCATCGGAATTAAATTTAAGAGACACAATGCCGACTTAAGTACAGGAAGACTGAGTCTTCCTACTGTCTATGTTTTGAGCGCTTCCTGTGTCACTAGTTTTACATTCCGGTGCACCTCTGCAGGTTTACTGTATCCCTTGGACCTTCCCATTGACGATGAAACACAGACATTGCATCGGAATTAAATTTAAGAGACACAATGCCGACTTAAGTACAGGAAGACTGAGTCTTCCTACTGTCTATGTTTTGAACGTTTCCTGTGTCATCAGATTTACTTTCCGATGCACCTCTGCAGGTTTACTGTATCCCTTGGACCTTCCCATTCACGATGAAACACAGAAATTGCATCGGAATTAAATATAAAAGACACAATGCCGACTTAAGTACAGGAAGACTGAGTCTTCCTACTGTCTATGATTTGAGCGTTTCCTGTGTCATCAGTTTTACATTCCGATGCACCTCTGCAGGTTTACTGTATCCCTTGGAACTTCCCATTGACGATGAAAACCAGAAATTGCATCGGAATTAAACATAATAGACACAATGCCGACTTAAGTACAGGATGACTGAGTCTTACTACTGTCTATAATTTGAGCGTTTCCTGTGTCACCAGTTTTACATTCCGATGCACTTCTACAGGTTTACTGTATCCCTTGGACCTTCCCATTGACGATGAAACACAGACATTGCATCGGAATTAAATTTAAGAGACACAATGCCGACTTAAGTACAGGAAGACTGAGTCTTCCTACTGTCTATGTTTTGAACGTTTCCTGTGTCATCAGATTTACTTTCCGATGCACCTCTGCAGGTTTACTATATCCCTTGGACCTTCCCATTCACGATGAAACACAGAAATTGCATCGGAATTAAATATAAAAGACACAATGCCGACTTAAGTACAGGAAGACTGAGTCTTCCTACTGTCTATGATTTGAGCGTTTCCTGTGTCATCAGTTTTACATTCCGATGCACCTCTGCAGGTTTACTGTATCCCTTGGAACTTCCCATTGACGATGAAAAACAGAAATTGCATCGGAATTAAACATAATAGACACAATGCCGACTTAAGTACAGGAAGACTGAGTCTTCCTACTGTCTATAATTTGAGCGTTTCCTGTGTCACCAGTTTTACATTCCGATGCACCTGTGCAGGTTTACTGTATCCCTTGGACTTTCCCATTTACGATGAAACACAGAAATTGCATCGGAATTAAATGTAAGAGACACAATGCCGACTTAAGTACGGAAAGACTGAGTCTTCCTACTGTCTATGTTTTGAGCGCTTCCTGTGTCACTAGTTTTACATTCCGATGCACCTCTGCAGGTTTACTGTATCCCTTGGACCTTCCCATTGACGATGAAACGCAGACATTGCATCGGAATTAAATTTAAGAGACACAATGCCGACTTAAGTACAGGAAGACTAAGTCTTCCTACTGTCTATGTTTTGAGCGTTTCCTGTGTCACCAGTTTTACATTCCGATGCACCTCTGCAGGTTTACTGTATCCCTTGGACCTTCCCATTGACGATGAAGCACAGAAATTGCACGGAATTAAATGTAAGAGACACAATGCCGACCTAAGTACGGAAAGACTGAGTCTTCCTACTGTCTATGTTTTGAGCGCTTCCTGTGTCACTAGTTTTACATTCAGATGCACCTCTGCAGGTTTACTGTATCCCTTGGACCTTCCCATTGACGATGAAACTCAGACATTGCATCGGAATTAAATTTAAGAGACACAATGCCGACTTAAGTACAGGAAGACTGAGACTTCCTACTGTCTATGTTTTGAGCGTTTCCTGTGTCACCAGTTTTACATTCTGATGCACCTCTGCATGTTTACTGTATCCCTTGGACCTTCCCATTGACGATGGAACACAGAAGTTGCATCGGAATTAAATATAAGAGACACAGTGCCGACTTAAGTACAGGAAGACTGAGTCTTACTACTGTCTATAATTTGAGCGTTTCCTGTGTCACCAGTTTTACATTCCGATGCACTTCTACAGGTTTACTGTATCCCTTGGACCTTCACAGTGACGATGAAACACAGAAATTGCATCGGAATAAAATATAACAGACACAATGCCAACTTAAGTACAGGAAGACTGAGTCTTCCTACTGTCTATGTTTTGAGCTTTTCCTGTGTCATCAGTTTTACATTCCGCTGCACCTCAGCAGGTTTACTGTATTCCTTGAACCTTCCCATTGGGGATGAAAAACAGAAATTGCATCGGAATTAAATATAAGAGACACAATGCCGACTTAAGTACAGGAAGACTAAGTCTTCCTACTGTCTATGATTTGAGCGTTTCCTGTGTCATCAGTTTTACATTCCGATGCACCTCTGCAGGTTTACTATATCCCTTGGACCTTCTCATTCACGATGAAACACAGAAATCTCGTCGGAAATAAATATAAGAGACACAATGCCGATTTAAGTACAGGAAGACTGAGTCTTCCTACTGTCTATGTTTTGAGCAATTCCTGTGTCACCAGTTATACATTCCGATGCACCTCAGCAGATTTACTGCATCCCTTGGACCTACCCATTGACGATGAAACACAGAAATTGCATCGGAATTAAATATAAGAGACACAATGCCGACTTAAGTACAGGAAGACTGAGTCTTCCTACTGTCTATGTTTTGAGCGTGTCCTGTGTCACTAGTTTTACATTCCGATGCACCTCTGCAGGTTTACTGTATCCCTTGGGCCTTCCCATTGACGATGAAACACAGAAATTGCATCGGAATTAAATATAAGAGACACAATGCCGACTTAAGTACAGGAAGACTGAGTCTTCCTACTGTCTATGTTTTGAGCGTTTCCTGTGTCACCAGTTTTATATTCTGATGCACCTCTGCTGGTTTACTGTATCCTTTAGACCTTCCCTTTGACGATGAAACACAGAAATTTCAACGGAATTAAATATAAGAGATACAATGCCGACTTAAGTACAGGAAGACTAAGTCTTCCTACTGTCTATGTTTTGAACGTTCGTTTCCTGGGTCATCAGTTTTACTTTCCGATGCACCTCTGCAGGTTTACTCTATCCCTTGGACCTTCCCATTCACGATGAATCATTGAAATTTCATCGGAAATAAATATAAGAGACACAATGCTGATTTAAGTACAGGAAGACTGAGTCTTCCTAGTGTCTATGATTTGAGCGTTTCCTGTGTCACCAGTTTCACATTCTGATGCACGTCTGCAGATTTACTGTATCCCTTGGACCTTCCCATTGACGATGAAACACAGAAATTGCATCGGAATTAAATATAAGAGACACAATGCCGACTTAAGTACAGGAAGACTGAGTCTTCCTAGTGTCTATGTTTTGAGCGTTTCCTGTGTCATCAGATTTACATTCCGATGCACCTCTGTAGGTTTACTGTATCCCTTGGACCTTCCCATTGACGATGAAAAGCAGAAATTGCAGCGGAATTAAATATAAGAGACACAATGCCGACTTAAGAACAGGAAGACTAAGTCTTCCTAATGTCTATGTTTTGAACGTTTCCTGTGTCATCAATTTTACTTTCCGATGCACCTCTGCAGGTTTACTATATCCCTTGGACCTTCCCATTCACGAAGAATCACTGAAATTTCATCGGAAATAAATATTAGTGACACAATACCGACTGAAGTACAGGAAGACTGAGTCCTCCTACTGTCTATGTTTTGTACGTTTCCTGTGTCATCCGATTTACTTTCCGATGCACCTCTGCAGGTTTACTATATCCCTTGGACCTTCCCATTCACGATGAAACACAGAAATTGCATCGAAATTAAATATAAGAGACACAATGCCGACTTAAGTACAAGAAAACAGTCTTCGTACGGTCAATTTTTTGAGCGTTTCCTATGTCACCAGTTTTACATTCCGATGCACCTCTGCCGGTGTACTATATCCCTTGGACCTTCCCATTGTCGATGAAACACAGAAATCGCATCGGAATTAAATATAAGAGACACAATGCCGACTTAAGTACTGGAAGACTGAGTCTTCCTACTGTCTATGTTTTGAACGTTTCCTGTGTCACCAGTTTTACATTCCGATGCACCTCTGCAGGTTTACTGTATCCCTTGGACCTTCCCATTCACGATGAAACACAGAAATTGCATCGGAATTAAATGTAAGAGACACAATGCCGACTTAAGTACGGAAAGACTCAGTCTTCCCACTGTCTATGTTTTGAGCGCTTCCTGTGTCACTAGTTTTACATTCCGATGCACCTCTGCAGGTTTACTGTATCCCTTGGACCTTCCCATTGACGATGAAACGCAGACATTGCATCGGAATTAAATTTAAGAGACACAATGCCGACTTAAGTACAGGAAGACTGAGTCTTCCTACTGTCTATGCTTTGAGCGCTTCCTGTGTCACTAGTTTTACATTCCGGTGCACCTCTGCAGGTTTACTGTATCCCTTGGACCTTCCCATTGACGATGAAACACAGACATTGCATCGGAATTAAATTTAAGAGACACAATGCCGACTTAAGTACAGGAAGACTGAGTCTTCCTACTGTCAATGTTTTGAACGTTCCCTGTGTCATCAGATTTAATTTCCGATGCACCTCTGCAGGTTTACTATATCCCTTGGACCTTCCCATTGACGATGAAAAACAGAAATTGCATCGGAATTAAACATAATAGACACAATGCCGACTTAAGTACAGGAAGACTAAGTCCTCCTACTGTCTATGTTTTGTACGTTTCCTGTGTCATCCGATTTACTTTCCGATGCACCTCTGCAGGTTTACTATATCCCTTGGACCTTCCCATTCACGATGAAACACAGAAATTGCATCGAAATTAAATATAAGAGACACAATGCCGACTTAAGTACAAGATAACAGTCTTCGTACGGTCAATTTTTTGAGCGTTTCCTGTGTCACCAGTTTTACATTCCGATGCACCTCTGCCGGTGTACTATATCCCTTGGACCTTCCCATTGTCGATGAAACACAGAAATCGCATCGGAATTAAATATAAGAGACACAATGCCGACTTAAGTACAGGAAGACTAAGTCCTCCTACTGTCTATGTTTTGAACGTTTCCTGTGTCATCAGTTTCACTTTCCGATGCACCTCTGCAGGTTTACTACATCCCTTGGACCTTCCCATTCACGATGAAACACAGATATTTCATCGGAATTAAATATAAGAGACACAATGCCGACTTAAGTACAGGAAGACTAAGTCTTCCTACTGTCTATGATTTGAGCGTTTCCTGTGTCACCAGTTTTACATTCCGATGCACCTCTGCAGGTTTACTGTATCCCTTGGACCTTCCCATTGACGATGAAGCACAGAAATTGCACGGAATTAAATGTAAGAGACACAATGCCGACTTAAGTACGGAAAGACTGAGTCTTCCTACTGTCTATGTTTTGAGCGCTTCCTGTGTCACTAGTTTTACATTCAGATGCACCTCTGCAGGTTTACTGTATCCCTTGGACCTTCCCATTGACGATGAAACTCAGACATTGCATCGGAATTAAATTTAAGAGACACAATGCCGACTTAAGTACAGGAAGACTGAGACTTCCTACTGTCTATGTTTTGAGCGTTTCCTGTGTCACCAGTTTTACATTCTGATGCACCTCTGCATGTTTACTGTATCCCTTGGACCTTCCCATTGACGATGGAACACAGAAGTTGCATCGGAATTAAATATAAGAGACACAGTGCCGACTTAAGTACAGGAAGACTGAGTCTTACTACTGTCTATAATTTGAGCGTTTCCTGTGTCACCAGTTTTACATTCCGATGCACTTCTACAGGTTTACTGTATCCCTTGGACCTTCACAGTGACGATGAAACACAGAAATTGCATCGGAATAAAATATAACAGACACAATGCCAACTTAAGTACAGGAAGACTGAGTCTTCCTACTGTCTATGTTTTGAGCTTTTCCTGTGTCATCAGTTTTACATTCCGATGCACCTCAGCAGGTTTACTGTATTCCTTGAACCTTCCCATTGGGGATGAAAAACAGAAATTGCATCGGAATTAAATATAAGAGACACAATGCCGACTTAAGTACAGGAAGACTAAGTCTTCCTACTGTCTATATTTTGAGCGTTTCCTGTGTCATCAGTTTTACATTCCGATGCACCTCTGCAGGTTTACTATATCCCTTGGACCTTCTCATTCACGATGAAACACAGAAATCTCGTCGGAAATAAATATAAGAGACACAATGCCGATTTAAGTACAGGAAGACTGAGTCTTCCTACTGTCTATGTTTTGAGCAATTCCTGTGTCACCAGTTATACATTCCGATGCACCTCAGCAGATTTACTGCATCCCTTGGACCTACCCATTGACGATGAAACACAGAAATTGCATCGGAATTAAATATAAGAGACACAATGCCGACTTAAGTACAGGAAGACTGAGTCTTCCTACTGTCTATGTTTTGAGCGTGTCCTGTGTCACTAGTTTTACATGCCGATGCACCTCTGCAGGTTTACTGTATCCCTTGGGCCTTCCCATTGACGATGAAACACAGAAATTGCATCGGAATTAAATATAAGAGACACAATGCCGACTTAAGTACAGGAAGACTGAGTCTTCCTACTGTCTATGTTTTGAGCGTTTCCTGTGTCACCAGTTTTATATTCTGATGCACCTCTGCTGGTTTACTGTATCCTTTAGACCTTCCCTTTGACGATGAAACACAGAAATTTCAACGGAATTAAATATAAGAGATACAATGCCGACTTAAGTACAGGAAGACTAAGTCTTCCTACTGTCTATGTTTTGAACGTTCGTTTCCTGGGTCATCAGTTTTACTTTCCGATGCACCTCTGCAGGTTTACTCTATCCCTTGGACCTTCCCATTCACGATGAATCATTGAAATTTCATCGGAAATAAATATAAGAGACACAATGCTGATTTAAGTACAGGAAGACTGAGTCTTCCTAGTGTCTATGATTTGAGCGTTTCCTGTGTCACCAGTTTCACTTTCTGATGCACGTCTGCAGATTTACTGTATCCCTTGGACCTTCCCATTCACGATGAAACACAGAAATTGCATCGGAATTAAATGTAAGAGACACAATGCCGACTTAAGTACGGAAAGACTCAGTCTTCCCACTGTCTATGTTTTGAGCGCTTCCTGTGTCACTAGTTTTACATTCCGATGCACCTCTGCAGGTTTACTGTATCCCTTGGACCTTCCCATTGACGATGAAACACAGACATTGCATCGGAATTAAATTTAAGAGACACAATACCGACTTAAGTACAGGAAGACTGAGTCTTCCTACTGTCTATGTTTTGAACGTTTCCTGTGTCATCAGATTTACTTTCCGATGCACCTCTGCAGGTTTACTATATCCCTTGGACCTTCCCATTCACGATGAAACACAGAAATTGCATCGGAATTAAATATAAAAGACACAATGCCGACTTAAGTACAGGAAGACTGAGTCTTCCTACTGTCTATGATTTGAGCGTTTCCTGTGTCATCAGTTTTACATTCCGATGCACCTCTGCAGGTTTACTGTATCCCTTGGAACTTCCCATTGACGATGAAAACCAGAAATTGCATCGGAATTAAACATAATAGACACAATGCCGACTTAAGTACAGGATGACTGAGTCTTACTACTGTCTATAATTTGAGCGTTTCCTGTGTCACCAGTTTTACATTCCGATGCACTTCTACAGGTTTACTGTATCCCTTGGACCTTCACAGTGACGATGAAACACAGAAATTGCATCGGAATAAAATATAAGAGACACAATGCCAACTTAAGTACAGGAAGA
Organism: Schistocerca nitens; assembly: GCF_023898315.1. Classification (NCBI taxonomy): domain Eukaryota; kingdom Metazoa; phylum Arthropoda; class Insecta; order Orthoptera; family Acrididae; genus Schistocerca; species Schistocerca nitens. The sequence continues at coordinate 10,584,911 of NC_064621.1, read as the reverse complement.
CTGAGTCTTCCCACTGTCTATGTTTTGAGCTTTTCCTGTGTCATCAGTTTTACATTCCGATGCACCTCAGCAGGTTTACTGTATTCCTTGAACCTTCCCATTGGGGATGAAAAACAGAAATTGCATCGGAATTAAATATAAGAGACACAATGCCGACTTAAGTACAGGAAGACTAAGTCTTCCTACTGTCTATGTTTTGAGCGTTTCCTGTGTCATCAGTTTTACATTCCGATGCACCTCTGCAGGTTTACTATATCCCTTGGACCTTCTCATTCACGATGAAACACAGAAATCTCGTCAGAAATAAATATAAGAGACACAATGCCGAATTACGTACAGGAAGACTCAGTTTTCCTACTGTCTATGTTTTGAGCAATTCCTGTGTCACCAGTTATACATTCCGATGCACCTCAGACGATTTACTGCATCCCTTGGACCTACCCATTGACGATGAAACTCAGAAATTGCATCGGAATTAAATATAAGAGACACAATGCCGACTTAAGTACAGGAAGACTGAGTCTTCCTACTGTCTATGTTTTGAGCGTTTCCTGTGTCACTAGTTTTACATTCCGGTGCACCTCTGCAGGTTTACTGTATCCCTTGGACCTTCCCATTGACGATGAAACACAGACATTGCATCGGAATTAAATTTAAGAGACACAATGCCGACTTAAGTACAGGAAGACTGAGTCTTCCTACTGTCTATGTTTTGAACGTTTCCTGTGTCATCAGATTTACTTTCCGATGCACCTCTGCAGGTTTACTATATCCCTTGGACCTTCCCATTCACGATGAAACACAGAAATTGCATCGGAATTAAATATAAAAGACACAATGCCGACTTAAGTACAGGAAGACTGAGTCTTCCTACTGTCTATGATTTGAGCGTTTCCTGTGTCATCAGTTTTACATTCCGATGCACCTCTGCAGGTTTACTGTATCCCTTGGAACTTCCCATTGACGATGAAAAACAGAAATTGCATCGGAATTAAACATAATAGACACAATGCCGACTTAAGTACAGGAAGACTGAGTCTTCCTACTGTCTATAATTTGAGCGTTTCCTGTGTCACCAGTTTTACATTCCGATGCACCTGTGCAGGTTTACTGTATCCCTTGGACTTTCCCATTTACGATGAAACACAGAAATTGCATCGGAATTCAATGTAAGAGACACAATGCCGACTTAAGTACGGAAAGACTGAGTCTTCCTACTGTCTATGTTTTGAGCGCTTCCTGTGTCACTAGTTTTACATTCCGATGCACCTCTGCAGGTTTACTGTATCCCTTGGACCTTCCCATTGACGATGAAACGCAGACATTGCATCGGAATTAAATTTAAGAGACACAATGCCGACTTAAGTACAGGAAGACTGAGTCTTCCTACTGTCTATGCTTTGAGCGCTTCCTGTGTCACTAGTTTTACATTCCGGTGCACCTCTGCAGGTTTACTGTATCCCTTGGACCTTCCCATTGACGATGAAACACAGACATTGCATCGGAATTAAATTTAAGAGACACAATGCCGACTTAAGTACAGGAAGACTGAGTCTTCCTACTGTCAATGTTTTGAACGTTCCCTGTGTCATCAGATTTAATTTCCGATGCACCTCTGCAGGTTTACTATATCCCTTGGAGCTTCCCATTGACGATGAAAAACAGAAATTGCATCGGAATTAAACATAATAGACACAATGCCGACTTAAGTACAGGAAGACTAAGTCCTCCTACTGTCTATGTTTTGTACGTTTCCTGTGTCATCCGATTTACTTTCCGATGCACCTCTGCAGGTTTACTATATCCCTTGGACCTTCCCATTCACGATGAAACACAGAAATTGCATCGAAATTAAATATAAGAGACACAATGCCGACTTAAGTACAAGAAAACAGTCTTCGTACGGTCAATTTTTTGAGCGTTTCCTGTGTCACCAGTTTTACATTCCGATGCACCTCTGCCGGTGTACTATATCCCTTGGACCTTCCCATTGTCGATGAAACACAGAAATCGCATCGGAATTAAATATAAGAGACACAATGCCGACTTAAGTACAGGAAGACTAAGTCCTCCTACTGTCTATGTTTTGAACGTTTCCTGTGTCATCAGTTTCACTTTCCGATGCACCTCTGCAGGTTTACTACATCCCTTGGACCTTCCCATTCACGATGAAACACAGATATTTCATCGGAATTAAATATAAGAGACACAATGCCGACTTAAGTACAGGAAGACTAAGTCTTCCTACTGTCTATGTTTTGAGCGTTTCCTGTGTCACCAGTTTTACATTCCGATGCACCTCTGCAGGTTTACTGTATCCCTTGGACCTTCCCATTGACGATGAAGCACAGAAATTGCACGGAATTAAATGTAAGAGACACAATGCCGACTTAAGTACGGAAAGACTGAGTCTTCCTACTGTCTATGTTTTGAGCGCTTCCTGTGTCACTAGTTTTACATTCAGATGCACCTCTGCAGGTTTACTGTATCCCTTGGACCTTCCCATTGACGATGAAACTCAGACATTGCATCGGAATTAAATTTAAGAGACACAATGCCGACTTAAGTACAGGAAGACTGAGACTTCCTACTGTCTATGTTTTGAGCGTTTCCTGTGTCACCAGTTTTACATTCTGATGCACCTCTGCATGTTTACTGTATCCCTTGGACCTTCCCATTGACGATGGAACACAGAAGTTGCATCGGAATTAAATATAAGAGACACAGTGCCGACTTAAGTACAGGAAGACTGAGTCTTACTACTGTCTATAATTTGAGCGTTTCCTGTGTCACCAGTTTTACATTCCGATGCACTTCTACAGGTTTACTGTATCCCTTGGACCTTCACAGTGACGATGAAACACAGAAATTGCATCGGAATAAAATATAACAGACACAATGCCAACTTAAGTACAGGAAGACTGAGTCTTCCTACTGTCTATGTTTTGAGCTTTTCCTGTGTCATCAGTTTTACATTCCGATGCACCTCAGCAGGTTTACTGTATTCCTTGAACCTTCCCATTGGGGATGAAAAACAGAAATTGCATCGGAATTAAATATAAGAGACACAATGCCGACTTAAGTACAGGAAGACTAAGTCTTCCTACTGTCTATATTTTGAGCGTTTCCTGTGTCATCAGTTTTACATTCCGATGCACCTCTGCAGGTTTACTATATCCCTTGGACCTTCTCATTCACGATGAAACACAGAAATCTCGTCGGAAATAAATATAAGAGACACAATGCCGATTTAAGTACAGGAAGACTGAGTCTTCCTACTGTCTATGTTTTGAGCAATTCCTGTGTCACCAGTTATACATTCCGATGCACCTCAGCAGATTTACTGCATCCCTTGGACCTACCCATTGACGATGAAACACAGAAATTGCATCGGAATTAAATATAAGAGACACAATGCCGACTTAAGTACAGGAAGACTGAGTCTTCCTACTGTCTATGTTTTGAGTGTGTCCTGTGTCACTAGTTTTACATTCCGATGCACCTCTGCAGGTTTACTGTATCCCTTGGGCCTTCCCATTGACGATGAAACACAGAAATTGCATCGGAATTAAATATAAGAGACACAATGCCGACTTAAGTACAGGAAGACTGAGTCTTCCTACTGTCTATGTTTTGAGCGTTTCCTGTGTCACCAGTTTTATATTCTGATGCACCTCTGCTGGTTTACTGTATCCTTTAGACCTTCCCTTTGACGATGAAACACAGAAATTTCAACGGAATTAAATATAAGAGATACAATGCCGACTTAAGTACAGGAAGACTAAGTCTTCCTACTGTCTATGTTTTGAACGTTCGTTTCCTGGGTCATCAGTTTTACTTTCCGATGCACCTCTGCAGGTTTACTCTATCCCTTGGACCTTCCCATTCACGATGAATCATTGAAATTTCATCGGAAATAAATATAAGAGACACAATGCTGATTTAAGTACAGGAAGACTGAGTCTTCCTAGTGTCTATGATTTGAGCGTTTCCTGTGTCACCAGTTTCACATTCTGATGCACGTCTGCAGATTTACTGTATCCCTTGGACCTTCCCATTGACGATGAAACACAGAAATTGCATCGGAATTAAATATAAGAGACACAATGCCGACTTAAGTACAGGAAGACTGAGTCTTCCTAGTGTCTATGTTTTGAGCGTTTCCTGTGTCATCAGATTTACATTCCGATGCACCTCTGTAGGTTTACTGTATCCCTTGGACCTTCCCATTGACGATGAAAAGCAGAAATTGCAGCGGAATTAAATATAAGAGACACAATGCCGACTTAAGAACAGGAAGACTAAGTCTTCCTAATGTCTATGTTTTGAACGTTTCCTGTGTCATCAATTTTACTTTCCGATGCACCTCTGCAGGTTTACTATATCCCTTGGACCTTCCCATTCACGAAGAATCACTGAAATTTCATCGGAAATAAATATTAGTGACACAATACCGACTGAAGTACAGGAAGACTGAGTCCTCCTACTGTCTATGTTTTGTACGTTTCCTGTGTCATCCGATTTACTTTCCGATGCACCTCTGCAGGTTTACTATATCCCTTGGACCTTCCCATTCACGATGAAACACAGAAATTGCATCGAAATTAAATATAAGAGACACAATGCCGACTTAAGTACAGGAAGACATAGTCTTCCTACTGCTATGTTTTGAGCGTTTCCTGTGTCACCAGTCTTACATTTCGATGCACCTCTGCCGGTGTACTATATCCCTTGGACCTTCCCATTGTCGATGAAACACAGAAATCGCATCGGAATTAAATATAAGAGACACAATGCCGACTTAAGTACTGGAAGACTGAGTCTTCCTACTGTCTATGTTTTGAACGTTTCCTGTGTCACCAGTTTTACATTCCGATGCACCTCTGCAGGTTTACTGTATCCCTTGGACCTTCCCATTCACGATGAAACACAGAAATTGCATCGGAATTAAATGTAAGAGACACAATGCCGACTTAAGTACGGAAAGACTCAGTCTTCCCACTGTCTATGTTTTGAGCGCTTCCTGTGTCACTAGTTTTACATTCCGATGCACCTCTGCAGGTTTACTGTATCCCTTGGACCTTCCCATTGACGATGAAACGCAGACATTGCATCGGAATTAAATTTAAGAGACACAATGCCGACTTAAGTACAGGAAGACTGAGTCTTCCTACTGTCTATGCTTTGAGCGCTTCCTGTGTCACTAGTTTTACATTCCGGTGCACCTCTGCAGGTTTACTGTATCCCTTGGACCTTCCCATTGACGATGAAACACAGACATTGCATCGGAATTAAATTTAAGAGACACAATGCCGACTTAAGTACAGGAAGACTGAGTCTTCCTACTGTCAATGTTTTGAACGTTCCCTGTGTCATCAGATTTAATTTCCGATGCACCTCTGCAGGTTTACTATATCCCTTGGACCTTCCCATTGACGATGAAAAACAGAAATTGCATCGGAATTAAACATAATAGACACAATGCCGACTTAAGTACAGGAAGACTAAGTCCTCCTACTGTCTATGTTTTGTACGTTTCCTGTGTCATCCGATTTACTTTCCGATGCACCTCTGCAGGTTTACTATATCCCTTGGACCTTCCCATTCACGATGAAACACAGAAATTGCATCGAAATTAAATATAAGAGACACAATGCCGACTTAAGTACAAGATAACAGTCTTCGTACGGTCAATTTTTTGAGCGTTTCCTGTGTCACCAGTTTTACATTCCGATGCACCTCTGCCGGTGTACTATATCCCTTGGACCTTCCCATTGTCGATGAAACACAGAAATCGCATCGGAATTAAATATAAGAGACACAATGCCGACTTAAGTACAGGAAGACTAAGTCCTCCTACTGTCTATGTTTTGAACGTTTCCTGTGTCATCAGTTTCACTTTCCGATGCACCTCTGCAGGTTTACTACATCCCTTGGACCTTCCCATTCACGATGAAACACAGATATTTCATCGGAATTAAATATAAGAGACACAATGCCGACTTAAGTACAGGAAGACTAAGTCTTCCTACTGTCTATGTTTTGAGCGTTTCCTGTGTCACCAGTTTTACATTCCGATGCACCTCTGCAGGTTTACTGTATCCCTTGGACCTTCCCATTGACGATGAAGCACAGAAATTGCACGGAATTAAATGTAAGAGACACAATGCCGACTTAAGTACGGAAAGACTGAGTCTTCCTACTGTCTATGTTTTGAGCGCTTCCTGTGTCACTAGTTTTACATTCAGATGCACCTCTGCAGGTTTACTGTATCCCTTGGACCTTCCCATTGACGATGAAACTCAGACATTGCATCGGAATTAAATTTAAGAGACACAATGCCGACTTAAGTACAGGAAGACTGAGACTTCCTACTGTCTATGTATTGAGCGTTTCCTGTGTCACCAGTTTTACATTCTGATGCACCTCTGCATGTTTACTGTATCCCTTGGACCTTCCCATTGACGATGGAACACAGAAGTTGCATCGGAATTAAATATAAGAGACACAGTGCCGACTTAAGTACAGGAAGACTGAGTCTTACTACTGTCTATAATTTGAGCGTTTCCTGTGTCACCAGTTTTACATTCCGATGCACTTCTACAGGTTTACTGTATCCCTTGGACCTTCACAGTGACGATGAAACACAGAAATTGCATCGGAATAAAATATAACAGACACAATGCCAACTTAAGTACAGGAAGACTGAGTCTTCCTACTGTCTATGTTTTGAGCTTTTCCTGTGTCATCAGTTTTACATTCCGATGCACCTCAGCAGGTTTACTGTATTCCTTGAACCTTCCCATTGGGGATGAAAAACAGAAATTGCATCGGAATTAAATATAAGAGACACAATGCCGACTTAAGTACAGGAAGACTAAGTCTTCCTACTGTCTATATTTTGAGCGTTTCCTGTGTCATCAGTTTTACATTCCGATGCACCTCTGCAGGTTTACTATATCCCTTGGACCTTCTCATTCACGATGAAACACAGAAATCTCGTCGGAAATAAATATAAGAGACACAATGCCGATTTAAGTACAGGAAGACTGAGTCTTCCTACTGTCTATGTTTTGAGCAATTCCTGTGTCACCAGTTATACATTCCGATGCACCTCAGCAGATTTACTGCATCCCTTGGACCTACCCATTGACGATGAAACACAGAAATTGCATCGGAATTAAATATAAGAGACACAATGCCGACTTAAGTACAGGAAGACTGAGTCTTCCTACTGTCTATGTTTTGAGCGTGTCCTGTGTCACTAGTTTTACATTCCGATGCACCTCTGCAGGTTTACTGTATCCCTTGGGCCTTCCCATTGACGATGAAACACAGAAATTGCATCGGAATTAAATATAAGAGACACAATGCCGACTTAAGTACAGGGAGACTGAGTCTTCCTACTGTCTATGTTTTGAGCGTTTCCTGTGTCACCAGTTTTATATTCTGATGCACCTCTGCTGGTTTACTGTATCCTTTAGACCTTCCCTTTGACGATGAAACACAGAAATTTCAACGGAATTAAATATAAGAGATACAATGCCGACTTAAGTACAGGAAGACTAAGTCTTCCTACTGTCTATGTTTTGAACGTTCGTTTCCTGGGTCATCAGTTTTACTTTCCGATGCACCTCTGCAGGTTTACTCTATCCCTTGGACCTTCCCATTCACGATGAATCATTGAAATTTCATCGGAAATAAATATAAGAGACACAATGCTGATTTAAGTACAGGAAGACTGAGTCTTCCTAGTGTCTATGATTTGAGCGTTTCCTGTGTCACCAGTTTCACTTTCTGATGCACGTCTGCAGATTTACTGTATCCCTTGGACCTTCCCATTGACGATGAAACACAGAAATTGCATCGGAATTAAATATAAGAGACACAATGCCGACTTAAGTACAGGAAGACTGAGTCTTCCGAGTGTCTATGTTTTGAGCGTTTCCTGTGTCATCAGATTTACATTCCGATGCACCTCTGTAGGTTTACTGTATCCCTTGGACCTTCCCATTGACGTTGAAAAGCAGAAATTGCAGCGGAATTAAATATAAGAGACACAATGCCGACTTAAGAACAGGAAGACTAAGTCTTCCTAATGTCTATGTTTTGAACGTTTCCTGTGTCATCAATTTTACTTTCCGATGCACCTCTGCAGGTTTACTATATCCCTTGGACCTTCCCATTCACGAAGAATCACTGAAATTTCATCGGAAATAAATATTAGAGACACAATACCGACTGAAGTACAGGAAGACTGAGTCCTCCTACTGTCTATGTTTTGTACGTTTCCTGTGTCATCCGATTTACTTTCCGATGCACCTCTGCAGGTTTACTATATCCCTTGGACCTTCCCATTCACGATGAAACACAGAAATTGCATCGAAATTAAATATAAGAGACACAATGCCGACTTAAGTACAAGAAAACAGTCTTCGTACGGTCAATTTTTTGAGCGTTTCCTGTGTCACCAGTTTTACATTCCGATGCACCTCTGCCGGTGTACTATATCCCTTGGACCTTCCCATTGTCGATGAAACACAGAAATCGCATCGGAATTAAATATAAGAGACACAATGCCGACTTAAGTACTGGAAGACTGAGTCTTCCTACTGTCTATGTTTTGAGCGTTTCCTGTGTCACCAGTTTTACATTCCGATGCACCTCTGCAGGTTTACTGTATCCCTTGGACCTTCCCATTCACGATGAAACACAGAAATTGCATCGGAATTAAATGTAAGAGACACAATGCCGACTTAAGTACGGAAAGACTCAGTCTTCCCACTGTCTATGTTTTGAGCGCTTCCTGTGTCACTAGTTTTACATTCCGATGCACCTCTGCAGGTTTACTGTATCCCTTGGACCTTCCCATTGACGATGAAACACAGACATTGCATCGGAATTAAATTTAAGAGACACAATACCGACTTAAGTACAGGAAGAATGAGTCTTCCTACTGTCTATGTTTTGAGCGTTTCCTGTGTCACTAGTTTTACATTCCGATGCACCTCTGCAGGTTTACTGTATCCCTTGGGCCTTCCCATTGACGATGAAACACAGAAATTGCATCGGAATTAAATATAAGAGACACAATGCCGACTTAAGTACAGGAAGACTGAGTCTTCCTACTGTCTATGTTTTGAGCGTTTCCTGTGTCACCAGTTTTACATTCTGATGCACCTCTGCAGGTTTACTGTATCCCTTAGACCTTCCCATTGACGATGAAACACAGAAATTTCATCGGAATTAAATATAAGAGACACAATGCCGACTTAAGTACAGGAAGACTAAGCCTTCCCACTGTCTAGGTTTTGAACGTTCGTTTCCTGGGTCATCAGTTTTACTTTCCGATGCACCTCTGCAGGTTTACTGTATCCCTTGGGCCTTCCCATTGACGATGAAACACAGAAATTGCATCGGAATTAAATATAAGAGACACAATGCCGACTTAAGTACAGGAAGTCTGAGTCTTCCTACTGTCTATGTTTTGAGCGTTTCCTGTGTCACCAGTTTTATATTCTGATGCACCTCTGCTGGTTTACTGTATCCCTTAGACCTTCCCTTTGACGATGAAACACAGAAATTTCATCGGAATTAAATATAAGAGACACAATGCCGACTTAAGTACAGGAAGACTAAGTCTTCCTACTGTCTATGTTTTGAACGTTCGTTTCCTGGGTCATCAGTTTTACTTTCCGATGCACCTCTGCAGGTTTACTGTATCCCTTGGACCTTCCCATTCACGACGAATCATTGAAATTTCATCGGAAATAAATATAAGAGACACATGCCGATTTAAGTACAGGAAGACTGAGTCTTCCTAGTGTCTATGTTTTGAGCGTTTCCTGTGTCACCAGTTTTATATTCCGATGCACCTCTGCAGTTTTACTGTATCCCTTGGACATTCCCATTGACGATGAAACACAGAATTTGCATCGGAATTAAATATAAGAGACACAATGTCGACTTAAGTACAGGAAGACTGAGTCTTCCTACCGTCTATGATTTGAGCGTTTCCTGTGTCACCAGTTTCACATTCTGATGCACGTCTGCAGGTTTACTGTATCCCTTGGGCCTTCCCATTGACGATGAAACACAGAAATTGCATCGGAATTAAATATAAGAGACACAATGCCGACTTAAGTACAGGAAGACTGAGTCTTCCTACTGTCTATGTTTTCAGCGTTTCCTGTGTCATCAGATTTACATTCCGATGCACCTCTGTAGGTTTACTGTATCCCTTGGACCTTCCCATTGACGATGAAAAACAGAAATTGCAGCGGAATTAAATATAAGAGACACAATGCCGACATAAGTACAGGAAGACTAAGTCTTCCTAATGTCTATGTTTTGAACGTTTCCTGTGTCATCAATTTTACTTTCCGATGCACCTCTGCAGGTTTACTATATCCCTTGGACCTTCCCATTCACGAAGAATCACTGAAATTTCATCGGAAATAAATATAAGAGACACAATACCGACTGAAGTACAGGAAGACTGAGTCTTCCTACTGTCTATGTTTTGTACGTTTCCTGTGTCATCCGATTTACTTTCCGATGCACCTCTGCAGGTTTACTATATCCCTTGGACCTTCCCATTCACGATGAAACACAGAAATTGCATCGAAATTAAATATAAGAGACACAATGCCGACTTAAGTACAAGAAAACAGTCTTCGTATGGTGAATTTTTTGAGCGTTTCCTGTGTCACCAGTTTTACATTCCGATGCACCTCTGCCGGTGTACTATATCCCTTGGACCTTCCCATTGTCGATGAAACACAGAAATCGCATCGGAATTAAATATAAGAGACACAATGCCGACTTAAGTACTGGAAGACTGAGTCTTCCTACTGTCTATGTTTTGAGCGTTTCCTGTGTTATCAGTTTTACATTCCGATGCACCTCTGCAGGTTTACTGTATCCCTTGGACCTTCCCATTCACGATGAAACACAGAAATTGCATCGGAATTAAATGTAAGAGACACAATGCCGACTTAAGTACAGGAAGACTGAGTCTTCCTACTGTCAATGTTTTGAGCGTTTCCTGTGCCACTAGTTTTACATTCCGATGCACCTCTGCAGGTTTACTGTATCCCTTGGGCCTTCCCATTGACGATGAAACACAGAAATTGCATCGGAATTAAATATAAGAGACACAATGCCGACTTAAGTACAGGAAGACTGAGTCTTCCTACTGTCTATGTTTTGAGCGTTTCCTGTGTCACCAGTTTTACATTCTGATGCACCTCTGCAGGTTTACTGTATCCCTTAGACCTTCCCATTGACGATGAAACACAGAAATTTCATCGGAATTAAATATAAGAGACACAATGCCGACTTAAGTACAGGAAGACTAAGCCTTCCCACTGTCTAGGTTTTGAACGTTCGTTTCCTGGGTCATCAGTTTTACTTTCCGATGCACCTCTGCAGGTTTACTGTATCCCTTGGACCTTCCCATTGACGATGAAACACAGAAATTGCATCGAAATTAAATATAAGAGACACAATGCCGACTTAAGTACAGGAAGACTGAGTCTTCCTACTGTCTATGTTTTGAGCTTTTCCTGTGTCATCAGTTTTACATTCCGATGCACCTCTGCAGGTTTACTACATCCCTTGGACCTTCCCATTCACGATGAAACACAGATATTTCATCGGAATTAAATATAAGGGACACAATGCCGACTTAAGTACAGGAAGACTAATTCTTCCTACTGTCTATGTTTTGAGCGTTTCCTGTGTCACCAGTTTTACATTCCGATGCACCTCTGCAGGTTTACTGTATTCCTTGAACCTTCCCATTGGGGATGAAAAACAGAAATTGCATCGGAATTAAATATAAGAGACACAATGCCGACTTAAATACAGGAAGACTAAGTCTTCCTACTGTCTATGTTTTGAGCGTTTCCTGTGTCATCAGTTTTACATTCCGATGCACCTCTGCAGGTGTACTATATCCCTTGGACGTTCCCATTCACGATGAAACACAGATATATCATCGGAATTAAATATAAGGGACACAATGCCGACTTAAGTACAGGAAGACTAATTCTTCCTACTGTCTATGTTTTGAGCGTTTCCTGTGTCACCAGTTTTACATTCCGATGCACCTCTGCAGGTTTACTGTATACCTTGGACCTTCCCATTGACGATGAAACACAGAAATTGCATCGGAATTAAGTGTAAGAGACACAATGCCGACTTAAGTACGGAAAGACTGAGTCTTCCTACTGTCTATGTTTTGAACGTTTCCTGTGTCATCAATGTTACTTTCCGATGCACCTCTGCAGGATTACTATATACCTTAGACATTCCCATTGACGATGAAACACAGAAATTGCATCGGAATTAAATATAAGAGACACAATGCCGACTTAAGTACAGGAAGACTGAGTCTTACTACTGTCTATAATTTGAGCGTTTCCTGTGTCACCAGTTTTACATTCCGATGCACTTCTACAGGTTTACTGTATCCCTTGGACCTTCACAGTGACGATGAAACACAGAAATTGCATCGGAATTAAATATAAGAGGCACAAAGCCGACTTAGGTACAGGAAGACTGAGTCTTCCGACTGTCTATGTTTTGAGCGTTTCCTGTGTCATCAGTTTTACATTCCCATGCACCTCTGAAGGTTTACTGTATTCCTTGAACCTTCCCATTGAAGATGAAAAACAGAAATTGCATCGGAATTAAATATAAGAGACATAATGCCGACTTAAGTACAGGAAGACTAAGTCTTCCTACTGTCTATGTTTGAGCGTTTCCTGTGTCATCAGTTTTACATTCCGATGCACCTCTGAGGTTTACTATATCTGTTGGACCTTGCCATTCACGATGAAACACAGAAGTCTCATCGGAAATAAATATAAGAGACACAATGCCGAATTAAGTACAGGTGGACTGAGTCTTCCTACTGTCTATGTTTTGAGCGTTTCCTGTGTCACCAGTTATACATTCCGATGCACCTCTGCAGGTTTACTGCATCCCTTGGACCTACTCATTGACGATGAAACACAGAAATTGCATCGGAATTAAATATAAGAGACACAATGCCGACTTAAGTACAGGAAGACTGAGTCTTCCTACTGTCTATGTTTTGAGCGTTTCCTGTGTCACTAGTTTTACATTCCGATGCACCTCTGCAGGTTTACTGTATCCCTTGGGCCTTCCCATTGACGATGAAACACAGAAATTGCATCGGAATTAAATGTAAGAGACACAATGCCGACTTAAGTACAGGAAGACTGAGTCTTCCTACTGTCTATGTTTTGAGCGTTTCCTGTGTCACCAGTTTTACATTCTGATGCAACTCTGCAGGTTTACTGTATCCCTTAGACCTTCTCATTGACGATTAAACAGAGAAATTGCATCGGAATTAAATATAAGAGACACAATGCCGACTTAAGTACAGGAAGACTGAGTCTTGCTACTGTCTATGTATTGAGCGCCTCCTGTGTCACTAGTTTTACATTCCGATGCACCTCTGCATGATTACTGTATCCCTTGGACCTTCCCATTGACGATGAAACACAGACATTGCATCGGAATTTAATTTAAGAGACACAATGCCGACTTAAGTACAGGAAGACTGAGTCTTCCTACTGTCTATGTTTTGAACGTTTCCTGTGTCATCAGATTTACTTTCCGATGCACCTCTGCAGGTTTACTATATCCCTTGGACCTTCCCATTCACGATGAAACACAGAAATTGCATCGGAATTAAATATAAAAGACACAATGCCGACTTAAGTACAGGAAGACTGAGTCTTCCTACTGTCTATGATTTGAGCGTTTCCTGTGTCACCAGTTTTACATTCCGATGCACCTCTGCAGGTTTACTGTATACCTTGGACCTTCCCATTGACGATGAAACACAGAAATTGCATCGGAATTAAGTGTAAGAGACACAATGCCGACTTAAGTACGGAAAGACTGAGTCTTCCTACTGTCTATGTTTTGAACGTTTCCTGTGTCATCAATGTTACTTTCCGATGCACCTCTGCAGGTTTACTATATCCCTTGGACCTTCCCATTCACGAAGAATCACTGAAATTTCATCGGAAATAAATATAAGAGACACAATGCCGACTGAAGTACAGGAAGACTGAGTCTTCCTACTGTCTATGTTTTGAACGTTTCCTGTGTCATCCGATTTACTTTCCGATGCACCTCTGCAGGTTTACTATATCCCTTGGACCTTCCCATTCACAATGAAACACAGAAATTGCATCGGAATTAAATGTAAGAGACACAATGCCGACTTAAGTACAGGAAGACTGAGTCTTCCTACTGTCTATAATTTGAGCGTTTCCTGTGTCACCAGTTTTTCATTCCGATGCACCTCTGCAGGTTTACTGTATCCCTTGGACCTTCCCATTGACGGTGAAACACAGAAATTGCATCGGAATTAAATGTAAGAGACACAATGCCGACTTAAGTACGGAAAGACTGAGTCTTCCTACTGTCTATGATTTGAGCGCTTCCTGTGTCACTAGTTTTACATTCCGATGCACCTCTGCAGGTTTACTGTATCCCTTGGACCTTCCCATTGACGATAAAACACAGACATTGCATCGGAATTATATTTTAGAGACACAATGCCGACTTAAGTACAGGACGACTGAGTCTTCCTACTGTCTATGTTTTGAACGTTTCCTGTGTCGTCAGTTTCACTTTCCGATGCACCTCTGCAGGTTTACTACATCCCTTGGACCTTCCCATTCACGATGAAACACAGATATTTCGTCGGAATTAAATATAAGGGACACAATGCCGACTTCAGTACAGGAAGACTAAGTCTTCCTACTGTCTATGGTTTGAGCGTTTCCTGTGTCAGCAGTTTTACATTCCGATGCACCTCTGCAGGTTTACTGTATTCCTTGAACCTTCCCATTGAGGATGAAAAACAGAAATTGCATCGGAATTAAATATAAGAGACACAATGCCGACTTAAGTACAGGAAGACTAAGTCTTCCTACTGTCTATGTTTTGAGCGTTTCCTGTGTCATCAGTTTTACATTCCGATGCACCTCTGCAGGTTTACTATATCCCTTGGACCTTCCCATTCACGATGAAACACAGAAATCTCATCGGAAATAAATATAAGTGACACAATGCCGAATTAAGTACAGGAAGACTGAGTCTTCCTACTGTCTATGATTTGAGCGTTTCCTGTGTCACCAGTTATATATTCCGATGCACCTCTGCAGGTTTACTGTATCCCTTGGACCTTCCCATTGACGATGAAACACAGACATTGCATCGGAATTAAATTTAAGAGACACAATGCCGACTTAAGTACAGGAAGACTGAGTCTTCCTACTGTCTATGTTTCGAGCGCTTCCTGTGTCACTAGTTTTACATTCCAATGCACCTCTGCAGGTTTACTGTATCCCTTGGACCTTCCCATTGACGATGAAACACAGAAATTTCATCGGAATTAAATATAAGAGACACAATGCCGACTTAAGTACAGGAAGACTAAGCCTTCCCACTGTCTAGGTTTTGAACGTTCGTTTCCTGGGTCATCAGTTTTACTTTCCGATGCACCTCTGCAGGTTTACTGTATCCCTTGGACCTTCCCATTCACGATGAAGCATTGAAATTTCATCGGAAATAAATATAAGAGACACAATGCCGACTTAAGTACAGGAAGACTGAGTCTTCCTACTGTCTATGTTTTGAGCTTTTCCTGTGTCATCAGTTTTACATTCCGATGCACCTCTGCAGGTTTACTACATCCCTTGGACCTTCCCATTCACGATGAAACACAGATATTTCATCGGAATTAAATATAAGAGACACAATGCCGAGTTAAGTACAGGAAGACTGAGTCTTCCTAATGTCTATGTTTTGAGCTTTTCCTGTGTCATCAGTTTTACATTCCGATGCACCTCTGCAGGTTTACTGTATTCCTTGAACCTTCCCATTGGGGATGAAAAACGGAAATTGCATCGGAATTAAATATAAGAGACACAATGCCGACTTAAATACAGGAAGACTAAGTCTTCCTACTGTCTATGTTTTGAGCGTTTCCTGTGTCATCAGTTTTACATTCCGATGCACCTCTGCAGGTTTACTATATCCCTTGGACGTTCCCATTCACGATGAAACACAGAAATCTCATCGGAAATAAATATAAGAGACACAATGCCGAATTAAGTACAGGAAGACTGAGTCTTCCTACTGTCTATGTTTTGAGCGTTTCTTGTGTCACCAGTTATACATTCCGATGCACCTCTGCTGGTTCACTGCAGCCCTTGGACCTACCCATTGACGATGAAACACAGAAATTGCATCGGAATTAAATATAAGAGACACAATGCCGACTTAAGTACAGGAAGACTGAGTCTTACTACTGTCTATAATTTGAGCGTTTCCTGTGTCACCAGTTTTACATTCCGATGCACTTCTACAGGTTTACTGTATCCCTTGGACCTTCACAGTGACGATGAAACACAGAAATTGCATCGGAATTAAATATAAGAGGCACAATGCCGACTTAGGTACAGGAAGACTGAGTCTTCCGACTGTCTATGTTTTGAGCGTTTCCTGTGTCATCAGTTTTACATTCCCATGCACCTCTGAAGGTTTACTGTATTCCTTGAACCTTCCCATTGAAGATGAAAAACAGAAATTGCATCGGAATTAAATATAAGAGACATAATGCCGACTTAAGTACAGGAAGACTAAGTCTTCCTACTATGTTTGAGCGTTTCCTGTGTCATCAGTTTTACATTCCGATGCACCTCTGAGGTTTACTATATCTGTTGGACCTTGCCATTCACGATGAAACACAGAAATCTCATCGGAAATAAATATAAGAGACACAATGCCGAATTAAGTACAGGAAGACTGAGTCTTCCCACTGTCTATGTTTTGAGCGTTTCCTGTGTCACCAGTTATACATTCCGATGCACCTCTGCAGGTTTACTGCATCCCTTGGACCTACTCATTGACGATGAAACACAGAAATTGCATCGGAATTAAATATAAGAGACACAATGCCGACTTAAGTACAGGAAGACTGAGTCTTTCTACTGTCTATGTTTTGAGCGCCTCCTGTGTCACTAGTTTTACATTCCGATGCACCTCTGCATGATTACTGTATCCCTTGGACCTTCCCATTGACGATGAAACACAGACATTGCATCGGAATTTAATTTAAGAGACACAATGCCGACTTAAGTACAGGAAGACTGAGTCTTCCTACTGTCTATGTTTTGAACGTTTCCTGTGTCATCAGATTTACTTTCCGATGCACCTCTGATGGTTTACTATATCCCTTGGACCTTCCCATTCACGATGAAACACAGAAATTGCATCGGAATTAAATATAAAAGACACAATGCCGACTTAAGTACAGGAAGACTGAGTCTTCCTACTGTCTATGTTTTGAACGTTTCCTGTGTCATCAGTTTTACATTCCGATGCACATCTGCAGGTTTACTGTATCCCTTGGACCTTCCCATTGACGATGAAAAACAGAAATTGCATCGGAATTAAACATAATAGACACAAAGGCGACTTAAGTACAGGAAGACTAAGTCTTCCTACTGTCTATGTTTTGAACGTTTCCTGTGTCATCAGTTTCACTTTCCGATGCACCTCTGCAGGTTTACTACATCCCTTGGACCTTCCCATTCACGATGAAACACAGATATTTCATCGGAATTAAATATAAGGGACACAATGCCGAATTAAGTACAGGAAGACTAATTCTTCCTACTGTCTATGTTTTGAGCGTTTCCTGTGTCACCAGTTTTACATTCCGATGCACCTCTGCAGGTTTACTGTATACCTTGGACCTTCCCATTGACGATGAAACACAGAAATTGCATCGGAATTAAGTGTAAGAGACACAAAGCCGACTTAAGTACGGAAAGACTGAGTCTTCCTACTGTCTATGTTTTGAACGTTTCCTGTGTCATCAATGTTACTTTCCGATGCACCTCTGCAGGTTTACTATATCCCTTGGACCTTCCCATTCACGAAGAATCACTGAAATTTCATCGGAAATAAATGTAAGAGACACAATGCCGACTGAAGTACAGGAAGACTGAGTCTTCCTACTGTCTATGTTTTGAACGTTTCCTGTGTCATCCGATTTACTTTCCGATGCACCTCTGCAGGTTTACTATATCCCTTGGACCTTCCCATTCACAATGAAACACAGAAATTGCATCGGAATTAAATTTAAGAGACACAATGCCGACTTAAGTACAGGAAGACTGAGTCTTCCTACTGTCTATAATTTGAGCGTTTCCTGTGTCACCAGTTTTACATTCCGATGCACCTCTGCAGGTTTACTGTATCCCTTGGACCTTCCCATTGACGGTGAAACACAGAAATTGCATCGGAATTAAATGTAAGAGACACAATGCCGACTTAAGTACGGAAAGACTGAGTCTTCCTACTGTCTATGATTTCAGCGCTTCCTGTGTCACTAGTTTTACATTCCGATGCACCTCTGCAGGTTTATTGTATCCCTTGGACCTTCCCATTGACGATGAAACACAGTCATTGCATCGGAATTAAATTTAAGAGACACAATGCCGACTTAAGTACAGGAAGACTGAGTCTTCCTACTGTCTATGTTTTGAGCGCTTCCTGTGTCACTAGTTTTACATTCCGATGCACTTCTGCAGGTTTACTGTATCCCTTGGACCTTCCCATTGACGATGAAACACAGACATTGCATCGGAATTAAATTTAAGAGACACAATGCCGACTTAAGTACAGGACGACTGAGTCTTCCTACTGTCTATGTTTTGAACGTTTCCTGTGTCATCAGATTTACGTTCCGATGCACCTCTGCAGGTTTACTATATCCCTTGGACCTTACCATTCACGATGAAACACAGAAATTGCATCGAAATTAAATATAAAAGACACAATGCCGACTTAAGTACAGGAAGACTGAGTCTTCCTACTGTCTATGTTTTGAGCGTTTCCTGTGTCATCAGTTTTACATTCCGATGCACATCTGCAGGTTTACTGTATCCCTTGGACCTTCCCATTGACGATGAAAAACAGAAATTGCATCGGAATTAAACATAATAGACACAATGCCGACTTAAGTACAGGAAGACTAAGTCTTCCTACTGTCTATGTTTTGAACGTTTCCTGTGTCATCAGTTTCACTTTCCGATGCACCTCTGCAGGTTTACTACATCCCTTGGACCTTCCCATTCACGATGAAACACAGATATTTCATCGGAATTAAATATAAGAGACACAATGCCGACTTAAGTACAGGAAGACTAAGTCTTCCTACTGTCTATGGTTTGAACGTTTCCTGTGTCATCAGTTTTACATTCCGATGCACCTCTGCAGGTTTACTGTATTCCTTGAACCTTCCCATTGAGGATGAAAAACAGAAATTGCATCGGAATTAAATATAAGAGACACAATGCCGACTTAACTACAGGAAGACTAAGTCTTCCTACTGTCTATGTTTTGAGCGTTTCCTGTGTCATCAGTTTTACATTCCGACGCACCTCTGCAGGTTTACTATATCCCTTGGACCTTCCCATTCACGATGAAACACAGAAATCTCATCGGAAATAAATATAAGTGACACAATGCCGAATTAAGTACAGGAAGACTGAGTCTTCCTACTGTCTATGTTTTGAGCGTTTCCTGTGTCACCAGTTATACATTCCGATGCACCTCTGCAGGTTTACTGTATCCCTTGGACCTTCCCATTGACGATGAAACACAGACATTGCATCGGAATTAAATTTAAGAGACACAATGCCGACTTAAGTACAGGAAGACTGAGTCTTCCTACTGTCTATGTTTCGAGCGCTTCCTGTGTCACTAGTTTTACATTCCGATGCACCTCTGCAGGTTTACTGTATCCCTTGGACCTTCCCATTGACGATGAAACACAGACATTGCATCGGAATTAAATTTAAGAGACACAATGCCGACTTAAGTACAGGACGACTGAGTCTTCCTACTGTCTATGTTTTGAACGTTTCCTGTGTTATCAGATTTACTTTCCGATGCACCTCTGCAGGTTTACTATATCCCTTGGACCTTACCATTCACGATGAAACACAGAAATTGCATCGAAATTAAATATAAAAGACACAATGCCGACTTAAGTACAGGAAGACTGAGTCTTCCTACTGTCTATGTTTTGAGCGTTTCCTGTGTCATCAGTTTTACATTCCGATGCACATCTGCAGGTTTACTGTATCCCTTGGACCTTCCCATTGACGATGAAAAACAGAAATTGCATCGGAATTAAACATAATAGACACAATGCCGACTTAAGTACAGGAAGACTAAGTCTTCCTACTGTCTATGTTTTGAACGTTTCCTGTGTCATCAGTTTCACTTTCCGATGCACCTCTGCAGGTTTACTACATCCCTTGGACCTTCCCATTCACGATGAAACACAGATATTTCATCGGAATTAAATATAAGAGACACAATGCCGACTTAAGTACAGGAAGACTAAGTCTTCCTACTGTCTATGTTTTGAGCGTTTCCTGTGTCATCAGTTTTACATTCCGATGCACCTCTGCAGGTTTACTGTATTCCTTGAACCTTCCCATTGAGGATGAAAAACAGAAATTGCATCGGAATTAAATATAAGAGACACAATGCCGACTTAAGTACAGGAAGACTAAGTCTTCCTACTGTCTATGTTTAGAGCGTTTCCAGTGTCATCAGTTTTACATTCCGATGCACCTCTGCAGGTTTACTATATCCCTTGGACCTTCCCATTCACGATGAAACACAGATATCTCATCGGAAATAAATATAAGAGACACAATGCCGAATTAAGTACAGGAAGACTGAGTCTTCCTGCTGTCTATGTTTTGAGCGTTTCCTGTGTCACCAGTTATACATTCCGATGCACCTCTGCAGGTTTACAGCATCCCTTGGACCTACCCATTGACGATGAAACACAGAAATTGCATCGGAATTAAATATAAGAGACACAATGCCGACTTAAGTACAGGAAGACTGAGTCTTCCTACTGTCTATGTTTTGAGCGTTTCCTATGTCACTAGTTTTACATTCCGATGCACCTCTGCAGGTTTACTGTATCCCTTGGGCCTTCCCATTGACGATGAAACACAGAAATTGCATCGGAATTAAATATAAGAGACACAATGCCGACATAACTACAGGAAGACTGAGTCTTCCTACAGTCTATAATTTGAGCGTTTCCTGTGTCACCAGTTTTACATTCCGATGCACCTCTACCGGTTTACTGTATCCCTTGGACCTTCACAGTGACGATGAAACACAGAAATTGCATCGGAATTAATTATAAGAGACACAATGCCGACTTAAGTAGAGGAAGACTAAGTCTTCCTACTGTCTAAGTTTTGAGCGTTTTCTGTGTCATCAGTTTTACTTTCCGATGCACCTCAGCAGGTTTACTATATCCCTTGGACCTTCCCATTCACGATGAAACACAGAAATTTCATCGGAAATAAATATAAGAGACACAATGCCGACTTAAGTACAGGAAGACTGAGTCTTCCTACTGTCTATAATTTTAGCCTTTTTCTGTGTCACTAGTATTACATTCCGATGCACCTCCGCAGGTTTACTGTATCCCTTGGACCTTCCCATTGACGATGAAACACAGAAATTGCATCTGAATTAAATATAAGAGACACAATGCCGACTTAAGTACAGGAAGACTGAGTCTTCCTACTGTCTATGTTTTGAGCGTTTCCTTTGTCACCAGTTTTACATTCTGATGCACCTCTGCAGGTTTACTGTATCCCTTGGACCTTACCGTTGACGATGAAACACGGAAATTGCATCGGAGTTAAATTTAAGAGACACAATGCCTAATTAAGTACAGGAAGACTGAGTCTTCTTACTCTCTATAATTTGAGCGTTTCCAGTGTCACCAGTTTTACATTCCGATGCACCTCTACAGGTTTACTGTATCCCTTGGACCTTCATAGTGACGATGAAACACAGAAATTGCATCGGAATTAAATATAAGACACACAATGCCGACTTAAGTACAAGAAAACAGTCTTCTTACGGTCAATGTTTGGGCTTTTCCTGTGTTACCACTTTTACATTCCAATGCACCTCTGCAGGTTTACTGTATCCCTTGGACCTTCCCATTGGCGATGAAACACACAAATTGCATCGAAATTAAATATAAGAGACACAATGCCGACTTAAGTACAGGAAGACTGAGTCTTCCTACTGTCTATGTTTTGAGCGTTTCCTGTGTCACCAATTTTACATTCCGATGCACCTCTGCAGGTTTACTGTATCCCTTGGACCTTCCCATTGACGATGAAAAACAGAAATTGCATCGGAATTAAATATAAGAGACACAATGCCGACTTAAGTACAGGTAGACTAAGTCTTCCTACTGTCTATGCTTTGAACGTTTCCTGTGTCATCAATTTTACTTTCCGATGCACATCTGCAGTTTTACTATATCCCTTGGACCTACCATTGACGATGAAAAACAGAAATTGCATCGGAATTAAACATAAGAGACACAATGCCGACTTAAGTACAGGAAGACTAAGTCTTCCTACTGTCTATGTTTTGAGCGTTTCTTGTGTCACCAGTTTTACATTATGATGCAGCTCTGCAGGTTTACTGTATCCCTTGGACCTTCCCATTGACGGTGAAACACAGAAATTGCATCGGAATTAAATATAAGAGACACAATGCCGACTTAAGTACAGGAAGACTGAGTCTTCCTACAGTCTATAATTTGAGCGTTTCCTGTGTCACCAGTTTTACATTCCGATGCACCTCTACAGGCTTACTGCATCCCTTGGACCTTCACAGTGACGATGAAACACAGATATTGCATCGGAACTAAATATAAGAGACACAATGCCGACTTAAGTACAGGAAGACTGAGTCTTTCGACTGTCTATGTTTTGAGCGTTTTCTGTGTCATCAGTTTTACTTTCCGATGCACCTCAGCAGGTTTACTATATCCCTTGGTCCTTCCCATTCACGATGAAACACAGAAATTTCATCGGAAATAAATATAAGAGAAACAATGCCGACTTAAGTACAGGAAGACTGAGACTTCCTACTGTCTATAATTTGAGCGTTTCCTGTGTCACTAATTTTCCATTCCGATGCACCTCTGCAGGTTTACTGTTTCGCTTGGACCTTCCCATTGACGATGAAACACAGAAATTGCATCGGAATTAAATATAAGAGACACAATGCCGACTTAAGTACAGGAAGACTGAGTCTTCCTACTGTCTATGTTTTGAGCGTTTCCTGTGTCACCAGTTTTACATTCTGATGCACCTCTGCGGGTTTACTGTATCCCTTGGACCTTCCCATTGACGATGAAACACGGAAATTGCATCGGAGTTAAATTTAAGAGACACAATGCCTACTTAAGTACAGGAAGACTGAGTCTTCCTACTCTCTATAATTTGAGCGTTTCCTGTGTCACCAGTTTTACATTTTGATGCACCTCTGCAGGTTTGCTGTATCCATTGGACCTTCCCATTGACGATGAAACACAGAAATTCCATCGGAATTAAATATAAGAGACACAATGCCGACTTAAGTACATGAAGACTGAGTCTTCCTACTGTCTATGTTTTGAGCGTTTCCTGTGTCATCAGTTTTACATTCCGATGCACCTCTGCAGGTTTACTGTATCCCTTGGACCTTCCTATTGAAGATGAAAAACAGAAATTGCATCGGAATTAAATATAAGAGACACAATGCCGACTTAAGTACAGGAAGAATAAGACTTCCTATTGTCTATGTTTTGAACGTTTCCTGTGTCATCAGCTTTACTTTCCGATGCACCTCTGCAGGTTTACTGTATCCCTTGGACCTTCCCATTCACGATGAATCACTGAAATTTCATCGGAACTAAACATTAGAGACACAATGCCGACTTAAGTACGGGAAGACTGAGTCTTCCTACTGTCTATGTTTTGAACGTTTCCTGTGTCATCAGTTTTACTTTCCGATGCACCTCTGCAGGTTTACTATATCCCTTGGACCTTCCCATTCATGATGAAACACAGAAATTGCATCGGAATTAAATATAAGAGACACAATGCCGACTTAAGTACAGGAAGACTGAGTCTTCCTACTGTCTATGTTTTGAGCGTTTCCTGTGTCATCAATTTTACATTCCGATGCACCTCTGCAGGTTTACTGTATCCCTTGGACCTTCCCATTGACGATGAAAAACAGAAATTGCATCGGAATTAAACATAAGAGACACAATGCCGACTTAAGTACAGGAACACTAAGTCTTCCTACTGTCTATGTTTTGAACCTTCGTTTCCTGAATCATCATTTTTACTTTCCGATGCACCTCTGCAGGTTTACTATATCCCTTGGACCTTCCCATTCACGATGAAAAACAGAAATTGCATCGGAATTAAATATAAGAGACACAATGCCGACTTAAGTACGAGAAGAATGAGTCTAACTACTGTCTATGTTTTGAGCGTTTCCTGTGTCACTAGTTTTACATTCCGATGCACCTCTGCAGGTTTACTGTATCCCGTGGACCTTGCCATTGACGATGAAACACAGAAATTGCAACGGAATTAAATATAAGACACACAATGCCGACTTAAGTACAGGAAGTATGAGTCTTCCCACTGTCTATGATTTGACCGTTTCCTGTGTCACCAGTTTTACATTCCGATGCACCTCTGCCGGTTTACTGCACCCCTTGGACCTTCCTATTGTCGATGAAACACAGAAATTGCATCGGAATTAAATATAAGAGACACAATGCCGACTTAAGTACCGGAAGACTGAGTCTAACTACTGTCTATGATTTGAGCGTTTCCTGTGTCACCAGTTTTACATTCCGATGCACCTCTGCGGGTTTACTGTATCCCTTGGACCTTCCCATTCACGATGAAACACAGAAATTGAATCGGAATTAAATATAAGAGACACAATGCCGACTTAAGTACAGGAAGACTGAGTCTTCCTACTGTCTATGTTTTGAGCGTTTCGTGTGTCACTAGTTTTACATTCCGATGCACCTCTGCAGGTTTACTGTATCCCTTGGACCTTCCCATTGACGATGAAACACGGAAATTGCATCGGAGTTAAATTTAAGAGACACAATGCCTACTTAAGTACAGGAAGACTGAGTCTTCCTACTCTCTATAATTTGAGCGTTTCCTGTGTCACCAGTTTTACATTCCGATGCACCTCTGCAGGTTTACTGTATCCCTTGGACCTTCATAGTGACGATGAAACACAGAAATTGCATCGGAATTAAATATAAGAGACACAATGCCGACTTAAGTACAAGAAATCAGTCTTCTTACGGTCAATGTTTGGGCTTTTCCTGTGTCACCAGTTTTACATTCCAATGCACCTCTGCAGGTTTAGTGTATCCCTTGGACCATTCCATTGACGATGAAAAAGAGAAATTGCATCGGAATTAAATATAAGAGACACAATGCCGACTTAACTACAGGAAGACTAAGACTTCCTACTGTCTATGCTTTGAACGTTTCCTGTGTCATCAATTTTACTTTCCGATGCACATCTGCAGTTTTACTATATCCGTTGGACCTTCCCATTGACGATGAAAAACAGAAATTGCATCGGAATTAAATATAAGAGACACAATGCCGACTTAAGTACAGGAAGACTAAGTCTTCCTACTGTCATTGTTTGAGCGTTTCCTGTGTCACGAGTTTTACATTCCGAAGCACTTCTACAGGTTTACTGTATCCCTTAGACCATCACAGTGACGATGAAACACAGAAATTGCATCGGAATTAAATATAAGAGACACAGTGCCGACTTAAGTACAGGATGACTGAGTCTTCCTACTGTCTATGTTTTTAGCGTTTCCTGTGTCACCAGTTTTACATTCTGATGCACCTCTGCAGGTTTACTGTATCCCTTGGACCTTCCCATTGACGATGAAACACGGAAATTGCATCGGAGTTAAATTTAAGAGACACAATGCCTACTTAAGTACAGGAAGACTGAGTCTTCCTACTCTCTATAATTTGAGCGTTTCTTGTGTCACCAGTTTTACATTTTGATGCACCTCTGCAGGTTTACTGTATCCATTGGACCTTCCCATTGAAGATGAAAAACAGAAATTGCATCGGAATTAAATATAAGAGACACAATGCCGACTTAAGTACAGGAAGAATAAGACTTCCTATTGTCTATGTTTTGAACGTTTCCTGTGTCATCAGTTTTACTTTCCGATGCACCTCTGCAAGTTTACTATATCCCTTGGACCTTCCCATTCACGATGAAACACAGAAATTGCATCGGAATTAAATATAAGAGACACAATGCCGACTTAAGCACAGGAAGAATAAGACTTCCTATTGTCTATGTTTTGAACGTTTCCTGTGTCATCAGTTTTACTTTCCGATGCACCTCTGCAGGTTTACTATATCCCTCGGACCTTCCCATTCACGATGAATCACTGAAATTTTATCGGAACTAAATATAAGAGACACAATGCCGACTTAAGTACAGGAAGACTGAGTCTTCCTACTGTGTATGCTTTGAACGTTTCCTGTGTCATCAGTTTTACTTTCCGATGCACCTCTGCAGGTTTACTATATCCCTTGGACCTTCCCATTCACGATGAAACACAGAAATTGCATCGGAATTAAATATAAGAGACACAATGCCGACTTAAGTACAGGAAGACTGAGTCTTCCGACTGTCTATGTTTTGAGCGTTTCCTGTGTCATCAATTTTACATTCCGATGCACCTCTGCAGGTTACTGTATCCCTTGGACCTTCCCATTGACGATGAAAAACAGAAATTGCATCGGAATTAAACATAAGAGTCACAATGCCGACTTAAGTACAGGAAGACTAAGTCTTCCTACTGTCTTTGTTTTGAACGTTCGTTTCCTGGGTCATCATTTTTACTTTCCGATGCACCTCTGCAGGTTTACTATATCCCTTGGACCTTCCCATTCACGATGAAACACAGAAATTTCATCGGAATTAAATATAAGGGACACAATGCCGACTTAAGTACAGGAAGACTGAGTCTTCCTACTGTCTATGCTTTGAGCGTTTCCTGTGTCACCTGTTTTACATTCCGATGCACCTCTGCAGGTTTACTGTATCCCTTGCACCTTCCCATTGACGATGAAACACAGAAATTGCATCGGAATTAAATATAAGAGACACAATGCCGACTTAAGTACGGGAAGAATGAGTCTAACTACTGTCTATGTTTGAACGTTTCCTGTGTCACTAGTTTTACATTCCGATGCACCTCTGCAGGTTTACTGTATCCCTTGGACCTTCCCATTGACGATGAATCACATAAATTGCATCGGAATTAAATATAAGAGACACAATGCCGACTTAAGTACAGGAAGACTCAGTCTTCCAACTGTCTATGTTTTGAGCGTTTCCTGTGTCACCAGTTTTACATTCTGATGCGCCCCTGCAGGTTTCCTGTATCGCTTGGACATTCCCATTGACGATGAAACACAGAAATTGCATCGGAATTAAATATAAGAGACACAATGCCGACTTAAGTACAGGGAGACTGAGTCTTACTACTGTGTATAATTTGAGCGTTTCCTGTGTCACCAGTTTTACATTCCGATGCACCTCTACAGGTTTACTGTATCCCTTGGACCTTCACAATACCGATGAAACACAAAATTGAATCGGAATTAAATATAAGAGACACAATATCGACTTAAGTACAGGAAGACTAAGTCTTCCTACTGTCTATGTTTTGAGCGTTTCCTGTGTCATCAGTTTAACTTTCCGATGCACCTCTGCAGGTATACTATATCCCTTGGACCTTCCCATTCACGATGAAACACAGAAATTTCATCGGAAATAAATATAAGAGACACAATGCCGACTTAAGTATAGGAAGACTGAGACTACCTACTGTCTATGATTTGAGCGTTTCCTGTGTCACCAGATTTACATTCCGATGCACCTCTGCAGGTTTACTGTATCCCGTGGACCTTCCCATTGACGATGAAACACAGAAATTGCATCGGAATTAAATATAAGACACACAATGCCGACTTAAGTACAGGAAGACTGAGTCTTCCCACTGTCTATGATTTGACCGTTTCCCGTGTCACCAGTTTTACATTCCGATGCACCTCTGCAGGTTTACTGTATCCCTTGGACCTTCCCATTGACGATGAAACACAGAAATTGCATCGGAATTAAATGTCAGAGACACAATGCCGACTTAAGTACAAGAAGACTGAGTCTTCCTACTGTCTATGTTTTGAGCGTTTCCTGTGTCATCAGTTTTGCATTCCGATGCACCCCTGCAGGTTTACTGTATCGCTTGGACCTTCCCATTGACGATGAAACACAGAAATTGCATCGGAATTAAATATAAGAGACACAATGCCGACCTAAGTACAGGGAGACTGCGTCTTACTATTGTGTATAACTTGAGCATTTCCTGTGTCACCAGTTTTACATTCCGATGCACCTCTACAGGTTTACTGTATCCCTTGGACCTTCACAATGACGATGAAACACAGAAATTGAATCGGAAATAAATATAAGAGACACAATGCCGACTTAAGTACAGGAAGACTGAGTCTTCCGACTGTCTATAATTTGAGTGTTTCCTGTATCACCAGTTTTCCATTCCGATGCACCTATACATGTTTTCTGTATCCCTTGGACCTTCACAGTGATGATGAAACACAGAAATTGCATCGGAATTAAATATAAGAGACACAATGCCGACATAAGTACAAGAAGACTGAGTCTTCCTACTGTCTATGTTTTGAGCGTTTCCTGTGTCATCAGTTTTGCATTCCGATGCACCTCTGCAGGTTTACTATATCCCTTGGACCTTCCCATTCACGATGAAACACAGAAATTGCATCGGAATTAAACATAAGAGACACAATGCCGACTTAAGTACAGGAAGACTAAGACTTCCTAATGTCTATGTTTTGAACGTTTCCTGTGTCATCAGTTTTACTTTCCGATGCACCTCTGCAAGTTTACTATATCCCTTGGACCTTCCCATTCACGATGAAACACAGAAATTGCATCGGAATTAAATATAAGAGACACAATGCCGACTTAAGTACAGGAAGAATAAGACTTCCTATTGTCTATGTTTTGAACGTTTCCTGTGTCATCAGTTTTACTTTCCGATGCACATCTGCAGGTTTACTATATCCCTCGGACCTTCCCATTCACGATGAGTCACTGAAATTTTATCGGAACTAAATATAAGTGACACAATGCCGACTTAAGTACAGGAAGACTGAGTCTTCCTACTGTCTATGTTTTGAACGTTTCCTGTGTCATCAGTTTTACTTTCCGATGCACCTCTGCAGGTTTACTATATCCCTTGGACCTTCCCATTCACGATGAAACACAGAAATTGCATCGGAATTAAATATAAGAGACACAATGCCGACTTAAGTACAGGAAGACTGAGTCTTCCGACTGTCTATGTTTTGAGCGTTTCCTGTGTCATCAATTTTACATTCCGATGCACCTCTGCAGGTTACTGTATCCCTTGGACCTTCCCATTGACGATGAAAAACAGAAATTGCATCGGAATTAAACATAAGAGCCACAATGCCGACTTAAGTACAGGAAGACTAAGTCTTCCTACTGTCTTTGTTTTGAACGTTCGTTTCCTGGGTCATCATTTTTACTTTCCGATGCACCTCTGCAGGTTTACTATATCCCTTGGACCTTCCCATTCACGATGAAACACAGAAATTTCATCGGAAATAAATATAAGGGACACAATGCCGACTTAAGTACAGGAAGACTGAGTCTTCCTACTGTCTATGCTTTGAGCGTTTCCTGTGTCACCTGTTTTACATTCCGATGCACCTCTGCAGGTTTACTGTATTCCTTGCACCTTCCCATTGACGATGAAACACAGAAATTGCATCGGAATTAAATATAAGAGACACAATGCCGACTTAAGTACGGGAAGAATGAGTCTAACTACTGTCTATGTTTGAACGTTTCCTGTGTCACTAGTTTTACATTCCGATGCACCTCTGCAGTTTTACTGTATCCCTTGGACCTTCCCACTGACGATGAATCACATAAATTGCATCGGAATTAAATATAAGAGACACAATGCCGACTTAAGTACAGGAAGACTCAGTCTTCCAACTGTCTATGTTTTGAGCGTTTCCTGTGTCACCAGTTTTACATTCTGATGCGCCCCTGCAGGTTTCCTGTATCGCTTGGACATTCCCATTGACGATGACACACAGAAATTGCATCGGAATTAAATATAAGAGACACAATGCCGACTTAAGTACAGGGAGACTGAGTCTTACTACTGTGTATAATTTGAGCGTTTCCTGTGTCACCAGTTTTACATTCCGATGCACCTCTACAGGTTTACTGTATCCCTTGGACCTTCACAATGACGATGAAACACAAAATTGAATCGGAATTAAATATAAGAGACACAATATCGACTTAAGTACAGGAAGACTAAGTCTTCCTACTGTCTATGTTTGAGCGTTTCCTGTGTCATCAGTTTAACTTTCCGATGCACCTCTGCAGGTATACTATATCCCTTGGACCTTCCCATTCACGATGAAACACAGAAATTTCATCGGAAATAAATATAAGAGACACAATGCCGACTTAAGTATAGGAAGACTGAGACTACCTACTGTCTATGATTTGAGCGTTTCCTGTGTCACCAGATTTACATTCCGATGCACCTCTGCAGGTTTACTGTATCCCGTGGACCTTCCCATTGACGATGAAACACAGAAATTGCATCGGAATTAAATATAAGACACACAATGCCGACTTAAGTACAGGAAGACTGAGTCTTCCCACTGTCTATGATTTGACCGTTTCCCGTGTCACCAGTTTTACATTCCGATGCACCTCTGCAGGTTTACTGTATCCCTTGGACCTTCCCATTGACGATGAAACACAGAAATTGCATCGGAATTAAATGTCAGAGACACAATGCCGACTTAAGTACAAGAAGACTGAGTCTTCCTACTGTCTATGTTTTGAGCGTTTCCTGTGTCATCA
Source organism: Schistocerca nitens (assembly GCF_023898315.1). Classification (NCBI taxonomy): domain Eukaryota; kingdom Metazoa; phylum Arthropoda; class Insecta; order Orthoptera; family Acrididae; genus Schistocerca; species Schistocerca nitens. The sequence continues at coordinate 10,553,903 of NC_064621.1, read as the reverse complement.
GTTTTGCATTCCGATGCACCCCTGCAGGTTTACTGTATCGCTTGGACCTTCCCATTGACGATGAAACACAGAAATTGCATCGGAATTATATACAAGAGACACAATGCCGACCTAAGTACAGGGAGACTGCGTCTTACTATTGTGTATAACTTGAGCGTTTCCTGTGTCACCAGTTTTACATTCCGATGCACCTCTACAGGTTTACTGTATCCCTTGGACCTTCACAATGACGATGAAACACAGAAATTGAATCGGAAATAAATATAAGAGACACAATGCCGACTTAAGTACAGGAAGACTGAGTCTTCCGACTGTCTACAATTTGAGTGTTTCCTGTATCACCAGTTTTCCATTCCAATGCACCTATACATGTTTTCTGTATCCCTTGGACCTTCACAGTGATGATGAAACACAGAAATTGCTTCGGAATTAAATATAAGAGACACAATGCCGACATAAGTACAAGAAGACTGAGTCTTCCTACTGTCTATGTTTTGAGCGTTTCCTGTGTCATCAGTTTTGCATTCCGATGCACCTCTGCAGGTTTACTGTATCCCTTGGACCTTCCCATTGACGATGAGAAACAGAAATTGCATCGGAATTAAATATAAGAGACACAATGCCGACTAAAGTACAGGAAGACTAAGACTTCCTACTGTCTATGTTTTGAACGTTTCCTGTGTCATCAGTTGTACTTTCCGATGCACCTCTGCAGGTTTACTATATCCCTTGGACCTTCCCATTCACGATGAATCACTGAAATTTCATCGGAAATAATTATAAGAGACACAATGCCGACTTAAGTACAGGAAGACTGAGTCTTCCTACTGTCTATGTTTTGAACGTTTCCTGTGTCATCAGTTTTACTTTCCGATGCACCTCTGCAGGTTCACTATATCCCTTGGACCTTCCGATTCATGATGAAACACAGAAATTGCATCGGAATTAAATATAAGAGACACAATGCTGACTTAAGTACGGGAAGACGGAGTCTAACTACTGTCTATGTTTTGAGCGTTTCCTGTGTCACTAGTTTTACTGTCCGATGCACCTCTGCAGGTTTACTGTATCCCTTGGACCTTCCCATTGACGATGTAACACAGAAATTGCATCGGAATTAAATATAAGAGACACAATGCCGACTTAAGTACAGGAAGACTGAGTCTTCCTACTGTCTATGATTTGAGCGGTTCCTGTGTCACTCGTTTTACATTCTGATGCACCTCTGCAGGCTTCCTGTATCCCTTGGACCTTCCCATTGACGATGAAACACAGAAATTGCATCGGAATTAAATATAAGAGACACAAAGCCGACTTAAGTACAGGAAGACTGAGTCTTACTACTGTCTATAATTTGAGCGATTCCTGTGTCTCCAGTTTTACATTCCGATGCACCTCTACAGGTTTACTGTATCCCTTGGACCTTCACAAAGACGATGAAACACAGAAATTGCATCGGAATTAATTATAAGAGACACAATGCCGACTTAAGTACAGGAAGACTGAGTCTTCCTACTGTCTATGTTTTGTGCGTTTCCTGTGTCATCAATTTTACATTCCGATGCACCTCTGCAGGTTTACTGTATCCCTTGGACCTTCCCATTGACGATGAAAAACAGAAATTGCATCGGAATTAAACATAAGAGACACAATGACGACTTAAGTACAGGAAGACTAAGTCTTCCTACTGTCTATGTATTGAACGTTCGTTTCCTGGGTCATCATTTTTACTTTCCGATGCACCTCTGCAGGTTTACTGTATCCCTTGGACCTTCCCATTGACGATGAAAAACAGAAATTGCATCGGAATTAAATATAAGAGACACAATGCCGACTTAAGTACAAGAAAACAGTCTTCTCACAGTCAATGTTTTGACCGTTTCCTGTGTCACCAGTTTTACATTCTGATGCACCTCTGCAGGTTTACTGTATCCCTTGGACCTTCCCATTGACGATGAAAAACAGAAATTGCATCGGAATTAAATATAAGAGACACAATGCCGACTTAAGTACAGGAAGACTAAGACTTCCTACTGTCTATGTTTTGAACGTTTCCTGTGTCATCAGTTTTACTTTCTGATGCATATCTGCAGGTTTACTTTATCCCTTGGACCTTCCCATTCACGATGAAACACAGAAATTTCATCGGAAATATATATAAGGGACACAATGCCGACTTAAGTACAGTAAGACTGAGTCTTCCTACTGTCTATGATTTGAGCGTTTCCTGTGTCACCAGTTTTACATTCCAATGCACCTCTGCAGGTTTCCTGTATCCCTTGGAAATTCCCATTGACGATGAAACACAGAAATTGCATCGAAATTAAATATAAGAGACACAATGCCGACTTAAGTACAAGAAAACCGTCTTCGTACGGTCAATGTTTTGAGCGTTTCCTGTGTCACCAGTTTTACATTCCGATGCACCTCTGCTGGTTTACTGTATCCATTGGACCTTCCCATTGAGGATGAAACACAGAAATTGCATCGCAGTTAAATATAAGAGACACAATGCCGACTTAAGTACAGGAAGACTGAGTCTTCCTACTGTCTATGTTTTGAGCGTTTTCTGTGTCATCAGTTTCTCTTTCCGATGCACCTCAGCAGGTTTACTATATCCCTTGGACCTTCCCATTCACGATGAAACACTGAAATTGCATCGGAAATAAATATAAGAGACACAATGCCGACTTAAGTACAGGAAGACTGAGTCTTCCTACTGTCTATAATTTGAGCGTTTCCTGTGTCACTAGTTTTACATTCCGATGCACCTCTGCAGGTTTACTGTATCCCTTAGACCTTCCCATTGACGATGAAACACAGAAATTGCATCGGAATTAAATATAAGAGACACAATGCCGACTTAAGTACAGGAAGACTGAGTCTTCCTACTGTCTATGTTTTGAGCGTTTCCTGTGTCACCAGTTTTACATTCTGATGCACCTCTGCAGATTTACTGTATCCCTTGGACCTTCCCATTGACGATGAAACACGGAAATTGCATCGGAGATAAATTTAAGAGACACAATGCCTACTTAAGTACAGGAAGACTGAGTCTTCCTAATCTCTATAATTTGAACGTTTCCTGTGTCACCAGTTTTACATTTTGATGCACCTCTGCAGGTTTACTGTATCCATTGGACCTTCCCATTGACGATGAAACAAAGAAATTGCATCGGAATTAAATATAAGAGACACAATGCCGACTTAAGTACAGGAAGACTGAGTCTTCCTACTGTCTATGTTTTGAGCGTTTCCTGGGTCACCAGTTTTACATTCTGATGCACCTCTGCAGGTTAACTGTATCCCTTGAACCTTCCCATTGACGATGAAACACAGAAATTGCATCGGAATTAAATATGAGACACAATGCCGACTTAAGTACAGGAAGACTGAGTCTTCCTACTGTCTATGTTTTGAGCGTTTCCTGCGTCACCAGTTTTACATTCTGATGCACCTCTGCAGGTTTACTGTATCCCTTGGACCTTCACATTGACGATGAAACACAGAAATTGCATCGGAATTAAATATAAGACACACAATGCCGACTTCAGTACAAGAAGACTGAGTCTTCCTACTGTCTATGTTTTGAGCGTTTCCTGTGTCATCAGTTTTACATTCCGATGCACCTCTGCAGGTTTACTGTATCCCTTGGACCCTCCCATTGACGATGAAAAACAGAAATTGCATCGGAATTAAATATAAGAGACACAATGCCGACTTAAGTAAAGGAAGAATAAGACTTCCTACTGTCTATGTTTTGAACGTTTCCTGTGTCATCAGTTTTACTTTCCGATGCACCTCTGCAGGTTTACTATATCCCTTGGACCTTCCCATTCACGATGAATCACTGAAATTTCATCGGAATTAAATATAACAGACACAAAGCCGACTTAAGTACAGGAAGACTGAGTCTTCCTACTGTCTATGTTTTGAGCGTTTCCTGTGTCATCAATTTTACATTCCGATGCACCTCTGCAGGTTTACTGTATCCCTTGGACCTTCCCATTGACGATGAAAAACAGAAATTGCATCGGAATTAAACATAAGAGACACAATGCCGACTTAAGTACAGGAAGACTAAGTCTTCCTACTGTCTATATTTTGAACGTTCGTTTCCTGTGTCATCAGTTTTACTTTCCGATGCACCTCTGCAGGTTTACTATATCCCTTGGACCTTCCCATTCACGATGAAACACAGGAATTTCATCGGAAATAAATATAAGGGACACAATGCCGACTTAAGTACAAGAAGACTGGGTCTTCCTACTGTCTATGTTTTGAGCGTTTTCTGTGTCATGAGTTTCTCTTTCCGATGCACCTCAGCAGGTTTACTATATCCCTTGGACCTTCCCATTCACGATGAAACACAGAAATTTCATCGGAAATAAATATAAAAGACACAATGCCGACTTAAGTACAGGAAGACTGAGTCTTCCTACTGTCTATGCTTTGAGCGTTTCCTGTGTCACCTAATTTACATTCCGATGCACCTCTGCAGGTGTACTGTATCCCTTGCACCTTCCCAATGACGATGAAACACAGGAATTGCATCGGAATTAAATATAAGAGACACAATGCCGACTTAAGTACAGGAAGACTGAGTCTTCCTACTGTCTATGTTTTGAGCGTTTTCTGTGTCATCAGTTTCTCTTTCCGATGCACCTCAGCAGGTTTACTATATCCCTTGGACCTTCCCATTCACGATGAAACACTGAAATTGCATCGGAAATAAATATAAGAGACACAATGCCGAATTAAGTACAGGAAGACTGAGTCTTCCTTTTGTCTATAATTTGAGCGTTTCCTGTGTCACTAGTTTTACATTCCGATGCACCTCTGCAGGTTTACTGTATCCCTTAGACCTTCCCATTCACGATGAAACACAGAAATTGCATCGGAATTAAATATAAGAGACACAATGCCGACTTAAGTACAGGAAGACTGAGTCTTCCTACTGTCTATGTTTTGAGCGTCTCCTGTGTCACCAGTTTTACATTCTGATGCACCTCTGCAGATTTACTGTATCCCTTGGACCTTCCCATTGACGATGAAACCCGGAAATTGCATCGGAGTTAAATTTAAGAGACACAATGCCTACTTAAGTACAGGAAGACTGAGTCTTCCTAATCTCTATAATTTGAGCGTTTCCTGTGTCACCAGTTTTACATTTTGATGCACCTCTGCAGGTTTACTGTATCCATTGGACCTTCCCATTGTCGATGAAACACTGAAATTGTATCGGAATTAAATATAAGAGACACAATGCCGACTTAAGTACAGGAAGACTGAGTCTTCCTACTGTCTATGTTTTGAGCGTTTCCTGTGTCACCAGTTTTACATTCTGATGCACCTCTGCAGGTTAACTGTATCCCTTGGACCTTCCCATTGACGATGAAACACAGAAATTGCATCGGAATTAAATATAAGAGACACAATGCCATCTTAAGTACAGGAAGACTGAGTCTTCCTACTGTCTATGTTTTGAGCGTTTCCTGCGTCACCAGTTTTACATTCTGATGCACCTCTGCAGGTTTACTGTATCCCTTGGACCTTCACATTGACGAAGAAAGACAGAAATTGCATCGGAATTAAATATAAGAGACACAATGCCGACTTAAGTACAAGAAGACTGAGTCTTCCTACTGTCTATGTTTTGAGCGTTTCCTGTGTCATCAGTTTTACATTCCGATGCACCTCTGCAGGTTTACTGTATCCCTTGGACCCTCCCATTGACGATGAAAAACAGAAATTGCATCGGAATTAAATATAAGAGACACAATGCCGACTTAAGTAAAGGAAGAATAAGACTTCCTACTGTCTATGTTTTGAACGTTTCCTGTGTCATCAGTTTTACTTTCCGATGCACCTCTGCAGGTTTACTATATCCCTTGGACCTTCCCATTCACGATGAATCACTGAAATTTCATCGGAATTAAATATAACAGACAAAAAGCCTACTTAAGTACAGGAAGACTGAGTCTTCCTACTGTCTATGTTTTGAGCGTTTCCTGTGTCATCAATTTTACATTCCGATGCACCTCTGCAGGTTTACTGTATCCCTTGGACCTTCCCATTGACGATGAAAAACAGAAATTGCATCGGAATTAAACATACGAGACACAATGCCGACTTAAGTACAGGAAGACTAAGTCTTCCTACTGTCTATATTTTGAACGTTCGTTTCCTGTGTCATCAGTTTTACTTTCCGATGCACCTCTGCAGGTTTACTATATCCCTTGGACCTTCCCATTCACGATGAAACAAAGAAATTTCATCGGAAATAAATATAAGGGACACAATGCCGACTTAAGTACAGGAAGACTGAGTCTTCCTACTGTCTATGCTTTGAGCGTTTCCTGTGTCACCTATTTTACATTCCGATGCACCTCTGCAGGTGTACTGTATCCCTTGCACCTTCCCAATGACGATGAAACACAGAAATTGCATCGGAATTAAATATAAGAGACACAATGCCGTCTTAAGTGCGGGAAGACTGAGTCTAACTACTGTCTATGTTTTGAGTGTTTCCTGTGTCACTAGTTTTACATTCCGATGCACCTCTGCAGGTTTACTGTATCTCTTGGACCTTCCCATTGACGATGAAACACAGAAATTGCATCGGAATTAAATATAAGAGACACAACGCCGACTTAAGTACAGGAAGACTGAGTCTTCCTACTGTCTATGTTTTGAGCGTTTCCTGTGTCACTAGTTTTACATTCCGATGCACTTCTGCAGGTTTCCTGTATCCCTTGGACCTTCCCATTGACGATGAAACACAGAAATTGCATCGGAATTAAATATAAGAGACCCAGTGCCGACTTAAGTACAGGAAGGCTGAGTCTTCCGACTGTCTATAATTTGAGCGTTTCCTGTATCACCAGTTTTCCATTCCGATGCACCTCTACATGTTTTCTGTATCCCTTGGACCTTCACAGTGACGATGAAACACAGAAATTGCATCGGAATTAAATATAAGAGACACAATGCCGACTTAAGTACAAGAAAACAGTCTTCTTACAGTCAATGTTTTGACCGTTTCCTGTGTCACCAGTTTTACATTCTGATGCACCTCTGCAGGTTTACTGTATCCCTTGGACCTTCCCATTGACGATGAAACACAGAAATTGCATCGGAATTAAATATAAGAGACACAATGCCGACTTAAGTACAAGAAGACTGAGTCTTCCTACTGTCTATGTTTTGGGCGTTTCCTGTGTCATCAGTTTTGCATTCCGATGCACCTCTGCAGGTTTACTGTATCCCTTGGACCTTCCCATTGACGATGAAAAACAGAAATTGCATCGGAATTAAATATAAGAGACACAATGCCGACTTAAGTGCAGGAAGACTAAGACTTCCTACTGTCTATGTTTTGAACGTTTCCTGTGTCATCAGTTTTACTTTCCGATGCACCTCTGCAGGTTTACTATATCCCTTGGACCTTCCCATTCACGATGAATCACTGAAATGTCATCGGAAATAAATATAAGAGACACAATGCCGACTTAAGTACAGGAAGACTGAGTCTTCCTACTGTTTATGTTTTGAACGTTTCCTGTGTCATCAGTTTTACTTTCCGATGCACCTCTGCAGGTTTACTGTATCCCTTGGACCTTCCCATTGACGATGTAACACAGAAATTGCATCGGAATTTAATATAAGAGACACAATGGCGACTTAGGTACAGGAAGACTGAGTCTTCCTACTGTCTATGTTTTGAGCGTTTCCTGTGTCACTAGTTTTACATTCCGATGGACCTCTGCAGGTTTCCTGTATCCCTTGGACCTTCCCACTGACGATGAAACACAGAAATTGCATCGGAATTAAATATACGAGACACAATGCCGACTTAAGTACAGGAAGACTGAGTCTTCCCACTGTCTATGTTTTGAGCGTTTTCTGTGTCATCAGTTTCTCTTTCCGATGCACCTCAGTAGGTTTACTATATCCCTTGGACCTTCCCATTGGTGATGAAACAAAGAAATTTCATCGGAAATAAATATAAGAGACACAATGCCGAGTTCATTACAGGAAGACTGAGTCTTCCTACTGTCTATAATTTGAGCGTTTCCTGTGTCACTAGTTTTACATTCCGATGCACCTCTGCAGGTTTACTGTATCCCTTAGACCTTCCCATTGACGATGAAACACAGAAATTGCATCGGAATTAAATATAAGAGACACAATGCCGACTTAAGTACAGGAAGACTGTGTCCTCCTACTGTCTATGTTTTGAGCGTTTCCTGTGTCACCAGTTTTACATTCTGATGCACCTCTGCAGGTTTACTGTATCCCTTGGACCTTCCCATTGACGATGAAACACGGAAATTGCATCGGAGTTAAATTTAAGACACAATGCCTACTTAAGTACAGGAAGACTGAGTCTTCCTACTCTCTATAATTTGAATGTTTCCTGTGTCACAAGTTTTACATTTTGATGCACCTCTGCAGGTTTACTGTATCCATTGGACCTTTCCATTGACGATGAAACACAGAAATTGCATCGGAATTAAATATAAGAGACACAATGCCGATTTAAGTACAGGAAGACTAAGTCTTCCTACTGTCTATGTGTTGAGCGTTTCCTGTGTCATCAGTTTTACTTTCCGATGCACCCCTGCAGGTTTACTATATCCCTTGGACCGTCCGATTCACGATGAAACACAGAAATAGCATCGGAAATAAATATAAGAGACACAATGCCGACTTAAGTATAGGAAGACTCAGTCTTCCTACTGTCTATGATTTGAGCGTTTCCTGTGTCACCAGATTTACATTCCGATGCACCTCTGCAGGTTTACTGTATCCCGTGGACCTTCCAATTGACGATGAAATACAGAAAGTGAATCGGAATTAAATATAAGACACACAATGCCGACATAAGTACAGGAAGACTGAGTCTTCCCACTGTCTATGATTTGAGCGTCTCCTGTGTCACCAGTTTTACATTCCAATGCACCTCTGCAGGTGTCCTGTATCCCTTGGAATTTCCCATTGACGATGAAACACAGAAATTGCATCGGAAATAAATATAAGAGACACAATGCCGACTTAAGTACAGGAAGACTGAGTCTTCCTACTGTCTATAATTTGACCGTTTCCTGTGTCACTAGTTTTACATACCGATGCACCTCTGCAGGTTTACTGTATCCCTTAGACCTTCCCATTGACGATGAAACAGAGAAATTGCATCGAAATTAAATATAAGAGACACAATGCCGACTTAAGTACAAGAAAACAGTCTTCGTACAATCAATGTTTTGAGCGTTTCCTGTGTCACCAGTTTTACATTCCGATGCACCTCTGCCGGTTTACTGTATCCATTGGACCTTCCCATTGGGGATGAAACACAGAAATTGCAATGGAATTAAATATAAGAGACACAATGCCGACTTAAGTACAGGAAGACTGAGTCTTCCTACTGTCTATGTTTTGAGCGTTTTCTGTGTCATCAGTTTCTCTTTCCGATGCACCTCAGCAGGTTTACTATGTCCCTTGGACCTTCCCATTCACGATGAAACACAGAAATTTCATCGGAAATAAATATAAGAGACACAATGCCGACTTAAGTACAGGAAGACTGAGTCTTCCTACTGTCTATAATTTGAGCGTTTCCAGTGTCACTAGTTTTACATTCCGATGCACCTCTGCAAGTTTACTGTATCCCTTAGACCTTCCCATTGACGATGAAACACAGAAATTGCGTCGGAATTAAATATAAGAGACACAATGCCGACTTAAGTACAGGAAGACTGAGTCTTCACTACTGTCTATGTTTTGAGCGTTTCCTGTGTCACCAGTTTTACATTCTGATGCACCTCTGCAGGTTTACTGTATCCCTTGGACCTTCCCATTGACGATGAAACACAGGAATTGCATCGGAGTTAAATTTAAGAGACACAATGCCTACTTAAGTACAGGAAGACTGAGTCTTCCTACTCTCTATAAGTTGAGCGTTTCCTGTGTCACCAGTTTTACATTTTGATGCACCTCTGCAGGTTTACTGTATCCATTGGACCTTCCCATTGACGATGAAACACAGAAATTGCATCGGAATTAAATATAAGAGACACAATGCCGACTTATGTACAGGAAGACTGAGTCTTCCTACTGTCTATGTTTTGAGCGTTTCCTGTGTCACCAGTTTTACATTCTGATGCACCTCTGCAGGTTAACTGTATCCCTTGGACCTTCCCATTGACGATGAAACACAGAAATTGCATCGGAATTAAATATAAGAGCCCCAATGCCGACTTAAGTACAGGAAGACTGAGTCTTCCTACTGTCTATGTTTTGAGCGTTTCCTGCGTCACCAGTTTTACATTCCGATGCACCTCTGCAGGTTTACTGTATCCCTTGGACCTTCCCATTGACGATGTAACACAGAAATTGCATCGGAATTAAATATAAGAGACACAATGCCGACTTAAGTACAGGAGGACTGAGTCTTCCTACTGTCTATGTTTTGAGCGTTTCCTGTGTCACTAGTTTTACATTATGATGCACCTCTGCAGGTTTCCTGTATCCCTTGGACCTTCCCATTGACGATGAAACACAGAAATTGCATCGGAATTAAATATAAGAGACACAATGCCGACTTAAGTACAGGAAGACTGAGTCTTACTACTGTCTATAATTTGAGCGTTTCCTGTGTCACCAGTTTTACATTCCGATGCACCTCTACAGGATTACTGCATCCCTTGGACCTTCACAATGACGATGAAACACAGAAATTGCATCGGAATGAAATATAAGAGACACAATGCCGACTTAAGTACAGGAAGACTGAGTCTTCCTACTGTCTATGTTTTGAGCGTTTCCTGTGTCATCAATTTTACATTCCGATGCACCTCTGCAGGTTTACTGTATCCCTTGGACCTTCCCATTGGCGATGAAATACAGAAATTGAATCGGAAATATATATAAGGGACACAATGCCGACTTAAGTACAGGAAGACTGAGTCTTCCTACTCTCTATAATTTGAGCGTTTCCTGTGTCACCAGTTTTACATTTTGATGCACCTCTGCAGGTTTACTGTATCCATTGGACCTTTCCATTGACGATGAAACACAGAAATTGCATCGGAATTAAATATAAGAGACACAATGCCGACTTAAGTACAGGAAGACTAAGTCTTCCTACTGTCTATGTGTTGAGCGTTTCCTGTGTCATCAGTTTTACTTTTCGATGCACCCCTGCAGGTTTACTATATCCCTTGGACCTTCCGATTCACGATGAAACACAGAAATAGCATCGGAAATAAATATAAGAGACACAATGCCGACTTAAGTATAGGAAGACTCAGTCTTCCTACTGTCTATGATTTGAGCGTTTCCTGTGTCACCAGATTTACATACCGATGCACCTCTGCAGGTTTACTGTATCCTGTGGACCTTCCAATTGACGATGAAATACAGAAATTGAATCGGAATTAAATATAAGACACACAATGCCGACATAAGTACAGGAAGACTGAGTCTTCCCACTGTCTATGATTTGAGCGTCTCCTGTGTCACCAGTTTTACATTCCAATGCACCTCTGCAGGTGTCCTGTATCCCTTGGAATTTCCCATTGACGATGAAACACAGAAATTGCATCGGAAATAAATATAAGAGACACAATGCCGACTTAAGTACAGGAAGACTGAGTCTTCCTACTGTCTATATATGGCTCTGAGCACTATGGGACTCAACTGCTGAGGTCATCAGTCCCCTAGAACTTAGAACTAGTTAAACCTAACTAACCTAGGGACATCACACACATCCATGCCCGAGGCAGGATTCGAACATGCGACCGTAGCGGTCTCGCGGTTCCAGACTGCAGCGCCAGAACCGCGCGGCCACTTTGGCCGTACTGTCTATAATTTGACCGTTTCCTGTGTCACTAGTTTTACATACCGATGCACCTCTGCAGGTTTACTGTATCCCTTAGACCTTCCCATTGACGATGAAACACAGAAATTTCGTCGGAATTAAATATAAGAGACACAATGCCGACTTAAGTACAGGAAGACTGAGTCTTCCTACTGTCTATGTTTTGAGCGTTTCCTGTGTCACCAGTTTTACATTCTGATGCACCTCTGCAGGTTTACTGTACCCCTTGGACCTTCCCATTGACGATGAAACACGGAAATTGCATCGGAGTTAAATTTAAGAGACACAATGCCTACTTAAGTACAGGAAGACTGAGTCTTCCTACTCTCTATAATTTGAGCGTTTCCTGTGTCACCAGTTTTACATTTTGATGCACCTCTGCAGGTTTACTGTATCGATTGGACCTTCCCATTGACGATGAAACACAGAAATTGCATCGGAATTAAATATAAGAGACACAATGCCGACTTAAGTACAGGAAGACTGAGTCTTCCGACTGTCTATGTTTTGAGCGTTTCCTGTGTCACCAGTTTTACATTCTGATGCACCTCTGCAGGTTAACTGTATCCCTTGGACCTTCCCATTGACGATGAACACAGAAATTGCATCGGAATTAAATATAAGAGACCCAATGCCGACTTAAGTACAGGAAGACTGAGTCTTCCTACTGTCTATGTTTTGAGCGTTTCCTGCGTCACCAGTTTTACATTCCGATGCACCTCTGCAGGTTTACTGTATCCCTTGGACCTTCCCATTGACGATGTAACACAGAAATTGCATCGGAATTAAATATAAGAGACACATTGCCGACTTAAGTACAGGAGGACTGAGTCTTCCTACTGTCTATGTTTTGAGCGTTTCCTGTGTCACTAGTTTTACATTATGATGCACCTCTGCAGGTTTCCTGTATCCCTTGGACCTTCCCATTGACGATGAAACACAGAAATTGCATCGGAATCAAATATAAGAGACACAATGCCGACTTAAGTACAGGAAGGCTGAGTCTTTCTACTGTCTATAATTTGAGCGTTTCCTGTGTCACTAGTTTTACATTCCGATGCACCTCTACAGGTTTACTGTATCACTTGGACCTTCACAATGACGATGAAACACAGAAATTGCATCGGAATTAAATATAAGAGACACAATGCCGACTTAAGTACAGGAAGACTGAGTCTTCCTACTGTCTATGTTTTGAGCGTTTCCTGTGTCATCAATTTTACATTCCGATGCACCTCTGCAGGTTTACTGTATCCCTTGGACCTTCCCATTGACGATGAAAAACAGAAATTGCATCGGAATTAAACATAAGAGACACAATGCCGACTTAAGTACATGAAGACTAAGTCTTCCTACTGTCTATGTTTTGAACGTTCGTTTCCTGGGTCATCATTTTTACTTTTCGATGCACCTCTGCAGGTTTACTATATCCCTTGGACCTTCCCATTCACGATGAAACACAGAAATTTCATCGGAAATATATATAAGGGACACAATGCCGACTTAAGTACACGAAGACTGAGTCTTCCTACTGTCTATGCTTTGAGCGATTCCTGTGTCACCTGTTTTACATTCCGATGCACCTCTGCAGGTTTACTGTATCCCTTGCACCTTCTCATTGACGATGAAACACAGAAATTGCATCGGAATTAAATATAAGAGACACAATGCCGACTTAAGTACGGGAAGAATGACTCTAACTACTGTCTATGTTTTGAGCGTTTCCTGTGTCACTAGTTTTACATTCCGATGCACCTCTGCAGGTTAACTGTATCCGTTGGACGTTCCCATTGACGATGAATCACATAAATTGCATCGGAATTAAATATAAGTGACACAATGCCGACTTAAGTACAGGAAGACTCAGTCTTCCAACTGTCTATGTTTTGAGCGTTTCCTGTGTCACCAGTTTTACATTCTGATGCGCCTCTGCAGTTTTCCTCTATCGCTTGGACCTTCCCATTGACGATGAAACACAGAAATTGCATCGGAAATAAATATAAGAGACACAATGCCGACTTAAGTACAGGGAGACTGAGTCTTACTACTGTCTATAATTTGAGCGTTTCCTGTGTCACCAGTTTTACATTCCGATGCACCTCTACAGGTTTACTGTATCCTTTGGACCTTCACAATGACGATGAAACACAGAAATTGAATCGGAATTAAATATAAGAGACACAATGTCGACTTAAGTACAGGAAGACTAAGTCTTCCTACTGTCTATACTTTGAGCGTTTCCTGTGTCATCAGTTTAACTTTCCGATTCACCTCTGCAGGTATACTATAACCCTTGGACCTTCCCATTCACGATGAAATACAGAAATTTCATCGGAAATAAATATAAGAGACACAATGCCGACTTAAGTACAGGAAGACTAAGTCTTCCTACTGTCTATGTTTTGAACGTTCGTTTCCTGGGTCATCATTTTTACTTCCCGATGCACCTTTGCAGGTTTACTATATCCCTTGGACCTTCCCATTCACGATGATACACAGAAATTTCATCGGAAATAAATATAAGGGACACAATGCCGACTTAAGTACAGGAAGACTGAGTCTTCCTACTGTCTATGTTTTGAGAGTTTCCTGTGTCACTAGTTTTACATTCCCATGCACCTCTACATGTTTTCTGTATCCCTTGGGCCTTCACAGTGACGATGAAACACAAAAATTGCATCGGAATTAAATATAAGTGACACAATGCCGACTTAAGTACAAGAAGACTGAGTCTTCCTACTGTCTATGTTTTGAGCGTTTCCTGTGTCATCAGTTTTGCATTCCGATGCAGCTCTGCAGGTTTACTGTATCCCTTGGACCTTCCCATTGACGATGAAACACAGAAATTGCATCGGAATTAAATATAAGAGACACAATGCCGACTTAAGTACAAGAAGACTGAGTCTTCCTACTGTCTATGTTTTGAGCGTTTCCTGTGTCATCAGTTTTGCATTCCGATGCACCTCTGCAGGTTTACTGTATCCCTTGGACCTTCCCATTGACGATGAAAAACAGAAATTGCATCGGAATTAAATATAAGAGACACAATGCCGACTTAAGTACAGGAAGACTAAGACTTCCTACTCTCTATGTTTTGAACGTTTCCTGTGTCATCAGTTTTACTTTCTGATGCACCTCTGCAGGTTTACTATATCTCTTGGACCTTCCCATTCACGATGAATCACTGAAATTTCATCGGAAATAAATATAAGAGACACAATGCCGACTTAAGTACAGGAAGACTGAGTCTTCCTACTGTATATGTTTTGAACGTTTCCTGTGTCATCAGTTTTACTTTCCGATGCACCTCTGCAGGTTTACTATATCCCTTGGACCTTCCCATTCACGATGAAACACAGAAATTGCATCGAAATTAAATATAAGAGACACAATGCGGACTTAAGTACGGGAAGACTGAGTGTAACTACTGTCTATGTTTTGAGCGTTTCCTGTGTCACTAGTTTTACATTCCGATGCACCTCTGCAGGTTTACTGTATCCCTTGGACCTTCCCATTGACGATGTAACACAGAAATTGCATCGGAATTAAATATAAGAGACACAATGCCGACTTAAGTACAGGAAGACTGAGTCTTACTACTGTCTATAATTTGAGCGTTACCTGTGTCACCAGTTTTACATTCCGATGCACCTCTACAGGTTTACTGTATCCCTTGGACCTTCACAATGACGATGAAACACAGAAATTGCACCGGAATTAAATATAAGAGACACAATGCCGACTTAAGTACAGGAAGACCTAGTCTTCCTACTGTCTATGTTTTGAGCGTATCCTGTGTCATCAGTTTTACTTTCCGATGCACCTCTGCAGGTTTACTATATCCCGTGGACCTTCCCATTCACGATGAAACACAGAAATTGCATCGGAAATAAATATAAGAGACACAATGCCGACTTAAGTATAGGAAGACTCAGTCTTCCTACTGTCGATGATTTGAGCGTTTCCTGTGTCACCAGATTTACATTCCGATGCACCTCTGAGGGTTTATTGTATCCCGGGGACCTTCCCATTGACGATGAAATACAGAAATTGCATCGGAATTATATATAAGACACACAATGCCGACATAAGTACAGGAAGACTGAGTCTTCCCACTGTCTATGATTTGAGCGTCTCCTGTGTCACCAGTTTTACATTCCATTGCACCTCTGCAGGTTTCCTGTACCCCTTGGAAATTCCCATTGACGATGAAACACAGAAATTGCATCGAAATTAAATATAAGAGACACAATGCAGACTTAAGTACAAGAAAACAGTCTTCCTACGGTCAATGTTTTGAGCGTTTCCTGTGTCACCAGTTTTACATTCCGATGCACCTCTGCCGGTTTACTGTATCCATTGGACCTTCCCATTGAGGATGAAACACAGAAATTGCATCGGAATTAAATATAAGAGACACAATGCCGACATAAGTACAGGAAGACTGAGTCTTCCTACTGTCTATACTTTGAGCGTTTTCTGTGTCATCAGTTTCTCTTTCCGATGCACCTCAGCAGGTTTACTACATCCCTTGGACCTTCCCATTCACGATGAAACACTGAAATTTCATCGGAAATAAATATAAGAGACACAATGCCGACTTAAGTACAGGAAGACTGAGTCTTCCTACTGTCTATAATTTGAGCGTTTCCTGTGTCACTAGTTTTACATTCCGATGCACCTCTGCAGGTTTACTGTATCCCTTAGACCTTCCCATTGACGATGAAACACAGAAATTGCATCGGAATTAAATATAAGAGACACAATGCCGACTTAAGTACAGGAAGACTGAGTCTTCCTACTGTCTATGTTTTGAGCGTTTCCTGTGTCACCAGTTTTACATTCTGATGCACCTCTGCAGATTTACTGTATCCCTTGGACCTTCCCATTGACGATGAAACACGGAAATTGCATCGGAGTTAAATTTAAGAGACACAATGCCTACTTAAGTACAGGAAGACTGTGTCTTCCTAATCTCTATAATTTGAGCGTTTCCTGTGTCACCAGTTTTACATTTTGATGCACCTCTGCAGGTTTACTGTATCCATTGGACCTTCCCATTGACGATGAAACACAGAAATTGCATCGGAATTAAATATAAGAGACCCAATGCCAACTTAAGTACAGGAAGACCGCGTCTTCCTACTGTCTATGTTTTGAGCGTTTCCTGTGTCACCAGTTTTACATTCTGATGCACCTCTGCAGGTTAACTGTATCCCTTGGACCTTCCCATTGACGATGAAACACAGAAATTGCATCGGAATTAAATATAAGAGACACAATGCCAACTTAAGTACAGGAAGACTGAGTCTTCCTACTGTCTATGTTTTGAGCGTTTCCTGCGTCACCAGTTTTACATTCTGATGCACCTCTGCAGGTTTACTGTATCCCTTGGACCTTCACATTGACGATGAAACACAGAAATTGCATCGGAATTAAATATAAGAGACACAATGCCGACTTAAGTACAAGAAGACTGAGTCTTCCTACTGTCTATGTTTTGAGCGTTTCCTGTGTCATCAGTTTTACATTCCAATGCACTTCTGCAGGTTTACTGTATCCCTTGGACCCTCCCATTGACGATGAGAAACAGAAATTGCATCGGAATTAAATATAAGAGACACAATGCCGACTTAAGTAAAGGAAGAATAAGACTTCCTACTGTCTATGTTTTGAACGTTTCCTGTGTCATCAGTTTTACTTTCCGATGCACCTCTGCAGGTTTACTATATCCCTTGGATCTTCCCATTCACGATGAATCACTGAAATGTCATCGGAATTAAATATAACAGACACAAAGCCGACTTAAGTACAGGAAGACTGAGTCTTCCTACTGTCTATGTTTTGAGCGTTTCCTGTGTCATCAATTTTACATTCCGATGCACCTCTGCAGGTTTACTGTATCCCTTGGACCTTCCCATTGACGATGAAAAACAGAAATTGCACCGGAATTAAACATAAGAGACACAATGCCGACTTAAGTACAGGAAGACTAAGTCTTCCTACTGTCTATATTTTGAACGTTCGTTTCCTGTGTCATCAGTTTTACTTTCCGATGCACCTCTGCAGGTTTACTATATCCCTTGGACCTTCCCATTCACGATGTAACACAGAAATTTCATCGGAAATAAATATAAGAGACACAATGCCGACTTAAGTACAGGAAGACTGAGTCTTCCTACTGTCTATGATTTGACCGTTTCCTGTGTCACCTATTTTACATTCTGATGCACCTCTGCAGGTGTACTGTATCCCTTGCACCTTCCCAATGACGATGAAACACAGAAATTGCATCGGAATTAAATATAAGAGACACAATGCCGACTTAAGTGCGCGAAGACTGAGTCTAACTACTGTCTATGTTTTGAGCGTTTCCTGTGTCACTAGTTTTACATTCCGATGCACCTCTGCTGGTTTACTGTATCCCTTGGACCTTCCCATTGACGATGAAACACAGAAATTGCATCGGAATTAAATATAAGAGACACAGTGCCGACTTAAGTACAGGATGGCTGAGTCTTCCGACTGTCTATAATTTGAGCGTTTCCTGTATCACCAGTTTTCCATTCCGATGCACCTCTACATGTTTACTGTATCCCTTGGACCTTCACAGTGACGATGAAACACAGAAATTGCATCGGAATTAAATATAAGAGACACAATGCCGACTTAAGTACAAGAAAACAGTCTTCTCACAGTCAATGTTTTGACCGTTTCCTGTGTCACCAGTTTTACATTCTGATGCACCTCTGCAGGCTTACTGTATCCCTTGGACCTTCCCATTGACGATGAAACATAGAAATTGCATCGGAATTAAATATAAGAGACACAATGCCGACTTAAGTACAAGAAGACTGAGTCTTCCTGCTGTCTATGTTTTGAGCGTTTCCTGTGTCATCAGTTTTGCATTCCGATGCACCTCTGCAGGTTTACTGTATCCCTTGGACCTTCCCATTGACGATGAAAAACAGAAATTGCACCGGAATTAAATATAAGAGACACAATGCCGACTTAAGTACAAGAAGACTGAGTCTTCCTACTGTCTATGTTTTGAGCGTTTCCTGTGTCATCAGTTTTGCATTCCGATGCACCTCTGCAGGTTTACTGTATCCCTTGGACCTTCCCATTGACGATGAAAAACAGAAATTGCATTGGAATTAAATATAAGAGACACAATGCCGACTTAAGTACAGGAAGACTAAGACTTCCTACTGTCTATGTTTTGAGCGTTTCCTGTGTCACTAGTTTTACATTCCGATGCACCTCTGCAGGTTTACTGCATCCCTTGGACCTTCCCATTGACGATGTAACACAGAAATTGCATCGGAATTAAATATAAGAGACACAATGCCGACTTTGGTACAGGAAGACTGAGTCTTCCTACTGTCTATGTTTTGAGCGTTTCCTGTGTCACTAGTTTTACATTCCGATGCACCTCTGCAAGTTTCGTTTATCCCTTGGACCTTCCCATTGACGATGAAACACAGAAATTGCATCGGAATTAAATATAAGAGACACAATGCCGACTTAAGTACAGGAAGACTGAGTCTTACTACTGTCTATAATTTGAGCGTTCCTGTGTCACCAGTCTTACATTCTGATGCACCTCTACAGGTTTACTGTATCCCTTGGACCTTCACAATGACGATGAAACACAGAAATTGAATCGGAATTAAATATAAGAGACACAATGCCTACTTAAGTACAGGAAGACTAAGTCTTCCTACTGTCTATGATTTGAGAGTTTCCTGTGTCACCAGTTTTACATTCCAATGCACCTCTGCAGGTTTCCTGTATCCCTTGGAATTTCCCATTGACGATGAAACACAGAAATTGCATCGAAATTAAATATTAAATATAAGAGACACAATGCCGACTTAAGTACAAGAAAACAGTCTTCATACGGTCAATGTTTTGAGAGTTTCCTGTGTCACCAGTTTTACATTCCGATGCACCTCTGCCGGTTTACTGTATCCATTGGACCTTCCCATTGAGGATGAAACACAGAAATTGCATCGGAATTAAATATAAGAGACACAATGCCGACTTAAGTACAGGAAGACTGAGTCTTCCTACTGTCTATGTTTTGAGCGTTTTCTGTGTCATCAGTTTTACTTTCCGATGCACCTCTGCAGGTTTACTATATCCCGTGGACCTTCCCATTCACGATGAAACACAGAAATTGCATCGGAAATAAATATAAGAGACACAATGCCGACTTAAGTATAGGAAGACTCAGTCTTCCTACTGTCTATGATTTGAGCGTTTCCTGTGTCACCAGATTTACATTCCGATGCACCTCTGAGGGTTTATTGTATCCCGGGGACCTTCCCATTGACGATGAAATACAGAAATTGCATCGGAATTAAATATAAGACACACAATGCCAACATAAGTACAGGAAGACTGAGTCTTCCCACTGTCTATGATTTGAGCGTCTCCTGTGTCACCAGTTTTACATTCCATTGCACCTCTGCAGGTTTCCTGTATCCCTTGGAAATTCCCATTGACGATGAAACACAGAAATTGCATCGGAATTAAATGTAAGACACACAATGCCGACATAAGTACAGGAAGACTGAGTCTTCCCACTGTCTATGATTTGAGCGTCTCCTGTGTCACCAGTTTTACATTCCATTGCACCTCTGCAGGTTTACTGTATCCATTGGACCTTTCCATTGACGATGAAACACAGAAATTGCATCGGAATTAAATATAAGAGACACAATGCCGACTTTGGTACAGGAAGACTGAGTCTTCCTACTGTCTATGTTTTGAGCGTTTCCTGGGTCACTAGTTTTACATTCCGATGCACCTCTGCAGGTTTCGTTTATCCCTTGGACCTTCCCATTGACGATGAAACACAGAAATTGCATCGGAATTAAATATAAGAGACACAATGCCGACTTAAGTACAGGAAGACTGAGTCTTACTACTGTCTATAATTTGAGCGTTCCTGTGTCACCAGTCTTACATTCTGATGCACCTCTACAGGTTTACTGTATCCCTTGGACCTTCACAATGACGATGAAACACAGAAATTGAATCGGAATTAAATATAAGAGACACAATGCCTACTTAAGTACAGGAAGACTAAGTCTTCCTACTGTCTATGTTTTGAGAGTTTCCTGTGTCACCAGTTTAACATACCAATGCACCTCTGCAGGTTTCCTGTATCCCTTGGAATTTCCCATTGACGATGAAACACAGAAATTGCATCGAAATTAAATATTAAATATAAGAGACACAATGCCGACTTAAGTACAAGAAAACAGTCTTCGTACGGCCAATGTTTTGAGCGTTTCCTGTGTCACCAGTTTTACATTCCGATGCACCTCTGCCGGTTTACTGTATCCATTTCACCTTCCCATTGAGGATGAAACACAGAAATTGCATCGGAATTAAATATAAGAGACACAATGCCGACTTACGTACAGGAAGACTGAGTCTTCCTACTGTCTATGATTTGAGCGTTTTCTGTGTCATCAGTTTCTCTTTCCGATGCACCTCAGTAGGTTTACTATATCCCTTGGACCTTCCCATTGGTGATGAAACACAGAAATTTCATCGGAAATAAATATAAGAGACACAATGCGGACTTAAGTACAGGAAGACTGAGTCTTCCTACTGTCTATAATTTGAGCGTTTCCTGTGTAACTAGTTTTACATTCCGATGCACCTCTGCAGGTTTACTGTATCCCTTAGACCTTCCCATTGACGATGAAACACAGAAATTGCATCGGAATTAAATATAAGAGACACAATGCCGACTTAAGTACAGGAAGACTAAGTCTTCCTACTGTCTATGTTTTGAGCGTTTCCTGTGTCATCAGTTTTACTTTCCGATGCACACCTGCAGGTTTACTATATCCCTTGGACCTTCCGATTCACGATGAAACACAGAAATTGCATCGGAAATAAATATAAGAGACACAATGCCGACTTAAGTATAGGAAGACTCAGTCTTCCTACTGTCTATGATTTGAGCGTTTCCTGTGTCACCAGATTTACATTCCGATGCACCTCTGCAGGTTTACTGTATCCCGTGGACCTTCCCATTGACGATGAAATACAGAAATTGAATCGGAATTAAATATAAGACACACAATAACGACATAAGTACAGGAAGACTGAGTCTTCCCACTGTCTATGATTTGAGCGTCTCCTGTGTCACCAGTTTTACATTCCTATGCACCTCTGCAGGTTTCCTGTATCCCTTGGAATTTCCCATTGACGATGAAACACAGAAAGTGCATCGAAATTAAATATAAGAGACACAATGCCGACATAAGTACAGGAAGACTGAGTCTTCCTACTGTCTATGTTTTGAGCGTTTTCTGTGTCATCAGTTTCTCTTTCCGATGCACCTCAGCAGGTTTACTATATCCCTTGGACCTTCCCATTCACGATGAAACACAGAAATTTCATCGGAAATAAATATAAGAGACACAATGCCGACTTAAGTACATGAAGACTGAGTCTTCCTACTGTCTGTAATTTGAGCGTTTCCTGTGAGACTAGTTTTACATTCCGATGCACCTCTGCAGGTTTACTGTATCCCTTAGACCTTCCCATTGACGATGAAGCACAGAAATTGCGTCGGAATTAAATATAAGGGACACAATGCCGACTTAAGTACAGGAAGACTGAGTCTTCCTACTGTCTATGTTTTGAGCGTTTCCTGTATCACCAGTTTTACATTCTGATGCACCTCTGCAGGTTTACTGTATCCCTTGGACCTTCCCATTGACGATGAAACACGAAAATTGCATCGGAGTTAAATTTAAGAGACACAATGCCTACTTAAGTACAGGAAGACTGAGTCTTCCCACTCTCTATTATTTGAGCGTTTCCTGTGTCACCAGTTTTACATTATGATGCACCTCTGCAGGTTTCCTGTATCCCTTGGACCTTCCCATTGACGATGAAACACAGAAATTGCATCGGAATCAAATATAAGAGACACAATGCCGACTTAAGTACAGGAAGGCTGAGTCTTACTACTGTCTATAATTTGAGCGTTTCCTGTGTCACCAGTTTTACATTCCGATGCACCTCTACAGGTTTACTGTATCCCTTGGACCTTCACAATGACGATGAAACACAGAAATTGCATCGGAATTAAATATAAGAGACACAATGCCGACTTAAGTACAGGAAGACTGAGTCTTCCTACTGTCTATGTTTTGAGCGTTTCCTGTGTCATCAATTTTACATTCCGATGCACCTCTGCAGGTTTACTGTATCCCTTGGACCTTCCCATTGACGATGAAAAACAGAAATTGCATCGGAATTAAACATAAGAGACACAATGCCGACCTAAGTACATGAAGACTAAGTCTTCCTACTGTCTATGTTTTGAACGTTCGTTTCCTGGGTCATCATTTTTACTTTCCGATGCACCTCTGCAGGTTTACTATATCCCTTGGACCTTCCCATTCACGATGAAACACAGGAATTTCATCGGAAATATATATAAGGGACACAATGCCGACCTAAGTACAGGAAGACTGAGTCTTCCTACTGTCTATGCTTTGAGCGTTTCCTGTGTCACCTGTTTTACATTCCGATGCACCTCTGCAGGTTTACTGTATCCCTTGCACCTTCTCATTGACGATGAAACACAGAAATTGCATCGGAATTAAATATAAGAGACACAATGCCGACTTAAGTACGGGAAGAATGACTCTAACTACTGTCTATGTTTTGAGCGTTTCCTGTGTCACTAGTTTTACATTCCGATGCACCTCTGCAGGTTAACTGTATCCCTTGGACCTTCCCATTGACGATGAATCACATAAATTGCATCGGAATTAAATATAAGAGACACAATGCCGACTTAAGTACAGGAAGACTCAGACTTCCAACTGTCTATGTTTTAAGCGTTTCCTGTGTCACCAGTTTTACATTCTGATGCGCCTCTGCAGTTTTCCTGTATCGTTTGGACCTTCCCATTGACGATGAGACACAGAAATTGCATCGGAATTAAATATAAGAGACACAATGCCGACTTAAGTACAGGGAGACTGAGTCTTACTACTGTCTATAATTTGAGCGTTTCCTGTGTCACCAGTTTTACATTCCGATCCACCTCTACAGGTTTACTGTATCCCTTGGGCCTTCACAATGACGATGAAACACAGAAATTGAATCGGAATTAAATATAAGAGACACAATGTCGACTTAAGTACAGGAAGACTAAGTCTTCCTACTGTCTATGCTTTGAGCGTTTCCTGTGTCATCAGTTTAACTTTCCGATTCACCTCTGCAGGTATACTATAACCCTTGGACCTTCCCATTCACGATGAAATACAGAAATTTCATCGGAAATAAATATAAGAGACACAATGCCGACTTAAGTACAGGAAGACTAAGTCTTCCTACTGTCTATGTTTTGAACGTTCGTTTCCTGGGTCATCATTTTTACTTCCCGATGCACCTCAGCAGGTTTACTTTATCCCTTGGACCTTCCCATTCACGATGAAACACGGAAATTTCATCGGAAATAAATATAAGGGACACAATGCCGACTTAAGTACAGGAAGACTGAGTCTTCCTACTGTCTATGTTTTGAGAGTTTCCCGTGTCACTAGTTTTACATTCCCATGCACCTCTACATGTTTTCTGTATCCCTTGGACCTTCACAGTGACGATGAAACACAGAAATTGCATCGGAATTAAATATAAGTGACACAATGCCGACTTAAGTACAAGAAAACAGTCTTCTCACAGTCAATGTTTTGACCGTTTCCTGTGTCACCAGTTTTACATTCTGATGCACCTCTGCAGGCTTACTGTATCCCTTGGACCTTCCCATTGACGATGAAACACAGAAATTGCATCGGAATTAAATATAGGAGACACAATGCCGACTTAAGTACAAGAAGACTGAGTCTTCCTACTGTCTATGTTTTGAGCGTTTCCTGTGTCATCAGTTTTGCATTCCGATGCACCTCTGCAGGTTTACTGTATCCCTTGGACCTTCCCATTGACGATGAAAAACAGAAATTGCATCGGAATTAAATATAAGAGACACAATGCCGACTTAAGTACAGGAAGACTAAGACTTCCTACTCTCTATGTTTTGAACGTTTCCTGTGTCATCAGTTTTACATTCTGATGCGCCTCTGCAGTTTTCCTGTATCGTTTGGACCTTCCCATTGACGATGAAACACAGAAATTGCATCGGAATTAAATATAAGAGACACAATGCCGACTTAAGTACAGGGAGACTGAGTCTTACTACTGTCTATATTTTGAGCGTTTCTTGTGTCACCAGTTTTACATTCCGATGCACCTCTACAGGTTTACTGTATCCCTTGGACCTTCACAATGACGATGAAACACAGAAATTGAATCGGAATTAAATATAAGAGACACAATGTCGACTTAAGTACAGGAAGACTAAGTCTTCCTACTGTCTATGCTTTGAGCGTTTCCTGTGTCATCAGTTTAACTTTCCGATTCACCTCTGCAGGTATACTATAACCCTTGGACCTTCCCATTCACGATGAAATACAGAAATTTCATCGGAAATAAATATAAGAGACACAATGCCGACTTAAGTACAGGAAGACTAAGCCTTCCTACTGTCTATGTTTTGAACGTTCGTTTCCTGGGTCATCATTTTTACTTCCCGATGCACCTCTGCAGGTTTACTATATCCCTTGGACCTTCCCATTCACGATGAAACACAGAAATTTCATCGGAAATAAATATAAGGGACACAATGCCGACTTAAGTACAGGAAGACTGAGTCTTCCTACTGTCTATGTTTTGAGAGTTTCCTGTGTCACTAGTTTTACATTCCCATGCACCTCTACATGTTTTCTGTATCCCTTGGACCTTCACAGTGACGATGAAACACAGAAATTGCATCGGAATTAAATATAAGTGACACAATGCCGACTTAAGTACAAGAAAACAGTCTTCTCACAGTCAATGTTTTGACCGTTTCCTGTGTCACCAGTTTTACATTCTGATGCACCTCTGCAGGCTTACTGTATCCCTTGGACCTTCCCATTGACGATGAAACACAGAAATTGCATCGGAATTAAATATAAGAGACACAATGCCGACTTAAGTACAAGAAGACTGAGTCTTCCTACTGTCTATGTTTTGAGCGTTTCCTGTGTCATCAGTTTTGCATTCCGATGCACCTCTGCAGGTTTACTGTATCCCTTGGACCTTCCCATTGACGATGAAAAACAGAAATTGCATCGGAATTAAATATAAGAGACACAATGCCGACTTAAGTACAGGAAGACTAAGACTTCCTACTCTCTATGTTTTGAACGTTTCCTGTGTCATCAGTTTTACTTTCTGATGCACCTCTGCAGGTTTACTATATCTCTTGGACCTTCCCATTCACGATGAATCACTGAAATTTCATCGGAAATAAATATAAGAGACACAATGCCGACTTAAGTACAGGAAGACTGAGTCTTCCCACTCTCTATTATTTGAGCGTTTCCTGTGTCACCAGTTTTACATTATGATGCACCTCTGCAGGTTTCCTGTATCCCTTGGACCTTCCCATTGACGATGAAACACAGAAATTGCATCGGAATCAAATATAAGAGACACAATGCCGACTTAAGTACAGGAAGGCTGAGTCTTACTACTGTCTATAATTTGAGCGTTTCCTGTGTCACCAGTTTTACATTCCGATGCACCTCTACAGGTTTACTGTATCCCTTGGACCTTCACAATGACGATGAAACACAGAAATTGCATCGGAATTAAATATAAGAGACACAATGCCGACTTAAGTACAGGAAGACTGAGTCTTCCTACTGTCTATGTTTTGAGCGTTTCCTGTGTCATCAATTTTACATTCCGATGCACCTCTGCAGGTTTACTGTATCCCTTGGACCTTCCCATTGACGATGAAAAACAGAAATTGCATCGGAATTAAACATAAGAGACACAATGCCGACCTAAGTACATGAAGACTAAGTCTTCCTACTGTCTATGTTTTGAACGTTCGTTTCCTGGGTCATCATTTTTACTTTCCGATGCACCTCTGCAGGTTTACTATATCCCTTGGACCTTCCCATTCACGATGAAACACAGGAATTTCATCGGAAATATATATAAGGGACACAATGCCGACCTAAGTACAGGAAGACTGAGTCTTCCTACTGTCTATGCTTTGAGCGTTTCCTGTGTCACCTGTTTTACATTCCGATGCACCTCTGCAGGTTTACTGTATCCCTTGCACCTTCTCATTGACGATGAAACACAGAAATTGCATCGGAATTAAATATAAGAGACACAATGCCGACTTAAGTACGGGAAGAATGACTCTAACTACTGTCTATGTTTTGAGCGTTTCCTGTGTCACTAGTTTTACATTCCGATGCACCTCTGCAGGTTAACTGTATCCCTTGGACCTTCCCATTGACGATGAATCACATAAATTGCATCGGAATTAAATATAAGAGACACAATGCCGACTTAAGTACAGGAAGACTCAGACTTCCAACTGTCTATGTTTTAAGCGTTTCCTGTGTCACCAGTTTTACATTCTGATGCGCCTCTGCAGTTTTCCTGTATCGTTTGGACCTTCCCATTGACGATGAGACACAGAAATTGCATCGGAATTAAATATAAGAGACACAATGCCGACTTAAGTACAGGGAGACTGAGTCTTACTACTGTCTATAATTTGAGCGTTTCCTGTGTCACCAGTTTTACATTCCGATCCACCTCTACAGGTTTACTGTATCCCTTGGGCCTTCACAATGACGATGAAACACAGAAATTGAATCGGAATTAAATATAAGAGACACAATGTCGACTTAAGTACAGGAAGACTAAGTCTTCCTACTGTCTATGCTTTGAGCGTTTCCTGTGTCATCAGTTTAACTTTCCGATTCACCTCTGCAGGTATACTATAACCCTTGGACCTTCCCATTCACGATGAAATACAGAAATTTCATCGGAAATAAATATAAGAGACACAATGCCGACTTAAGTACAGGAAGACTAAGTCTTCCTACTGTCTATGTTTTGAACGTTCGTTTCCTGGGTCATCATTTTTACTTCCCGATGCACCTCAGCAGGTTTACTTTATCCCTTGGACCTTCCCATTCACGATGAAACACGGAAATTTCATCGGAAATAAATATAAGGGACACAATGCCGACTTAAGTACAGGAAGACTGAGTCTCACTACTGTCTATGTTTTGAGAGTTTCCCGTGTCACTAGTTTTACATTCCCATGCACCTCTACATGTTTTCTGTATCCCTTGGACCTTCACAGTGACGATGAAACACAGAAATTGCATCGGAATTAAATATAAGTGACACAATGCCGACTTAAGTACAAGAAAACAGTCTTCTCACAGTCAATGTTTTGACCGTTTCCTGTGTCACCAGTTTTACATTCTGATGCACCTCTGCAGGCTTACTGTATCCCTTGGACCTTCCCATTGACGATGAAACACAGAAATTGCATCGGAATTAAATATAGGAGACACAATGCCGACTTAAGTACAAGAAGACTGAGTCTTCCTACTGTCTATGTTTTGAGCGTTTCCTGTGTCATCAGTTTTGCATTCCGATGCACCTCTGCAGGTTTACTGTATCCCTTGGACCTTCCCATTGACGATGAAAAACAGAAATTGCATCGGAATTAAATATAAGAGACACAATGCCGACTTAAGTACAGGAAGACTAAGACTTCCTACTCTCTATGTTTTGAACGTTTCCTGTGTCATCAGTTTTACATTCTGATGCGCCTCTGCAGTTTTCCTGTATCGTTTGGACCTTCCCATTGACGATGAAACACAGAAATTGCATCGGAATTAAATATAAGAGACACAATGCCGACTTAAGTACAGGGAGACTGAGTCTTACTACTGTCTATATTTTGAGCGTTTCTTGTGTCACCAGTTTTACATTCCGATGCACCTCTACAGGTTTACTGTATCCCTTGGACCTTCACAATGACGATGAAACACAGAAATTGAATCGGAATTAAATATAAGAGACACAATGTCGACTTAAGTACAGGAAGACTAAGTCTTCCTACTGTCTATGCTTTGAGCGTTTCCTGTGTCATCAGTTTAACTTTCCGATTCACCTCTGCAGGTATACTATAACCCTTGGACCTTCCCATTCACGATGAAATACAGAAATTTCATCGGAAATAAATATAAGAGACACAATGCCGACTTAAGTACAGGAAGACTAAGCCTTCCTACTGTCTATGTTTTGAACGTTCGTTTCCTGGGTCATCATTTTTACTTCCCGATGCACCTCTGCAGGTTTACTATATCCCTTGGACCTTCCCATTCACGATGAAACACAGAAATTTCATCGGAAATAAATATAAGGGACACAATGCCGACTTAAGTACAGGAAGACTGAGTCTTCCTACTGTCTATGTTTTGAGAGTTTCCTGTGTCACTAGTTTTACATTCCCATGCACCTCTACATGTTTTCTGTATCCCTTGGACCTTCACAGTGACGATGAAACACAGAAATTGCATCGGAATTAAATATAAGTGACACAATGCCGACTTAAGTACAAGAAAACAGTCTTCTCACAGTCAATGTTTTGACCGTTTCCTGTGTCACCAGTTTTACATTCTGATGCACCTCTGCAGGCTTACTGTATCCCTTGGACCTTCCCATTGACGATGAAACACAGAAATTGCATCGGAATTAAATATAAGAGACACAATGCCGACTTAAGTACAAGAAGACTGAGTCTTCCTACTGTCTATGTTTTGAGCGTTTCCTGTGTCATCAGTTTTGCATTCCGATGCACCTCTGCAGGTTTACTGTATCCCTTGGACCTTCCCATTGACGATGAAAAACAGAAATTGCATCGGAATTAAATATAAGAGACACAATGCCGACTTAAGTACAGGAAGACTAAGACTTCCTACTCTCTATGTTTTGAACGTTTCCTGTGTCATCAGTTTTACTTTCTGATGCACCTCTGCAGGTTTACTATATCTCTTGGACCTTCCCATTCACGATGAATCACTGAAATTTCATCGGAAATAAATATAAGAGACACAATGCCGACTTAAGTACAGGAAGACTGAGTCTTCCTACTGTTTATGCTTTGAACGTTTCCTGTGTCATCAGTTTTACTTTCCGATGCACCTCTGCAGGTTTACTATATCCCTTGGACCTTCCCATTCACGATGAAACACAGAAATTGCATCGAAATTAAATATAAGAGACACAATGCGGACTTAAGTACGGGAAGACTGAGTGTAACTACTGTCTATGTTTTGAGCGTTTCCTGTGTCACTAGTTTTACATTCCGATGCACCTCTGCAGGTTTACTGTATCCCTTGGACCTTCCCATTGACGATGTAACACAGAAATTGCATCGGAATTAAATATAAGACACACAATGCCGACTTAAGTACAGGAAGACTGAGTCTTACTACTGTCTATAATTTGAGCGTTACCTGTGTCACCAGTTTTACATTCCGATGCACCTCTACAGGTTTACTGTATCCCTTGGACCTTCACAATGACGATGAAACACAGAAATTTCATCGGAAATAAATATAAGAGACACAATGCCGACTTAAGTACAGGAAAACTGAGTCTTCCTACTGTATATGTTTTGAGCGTTTCCTGTGTCACCAGTTTTACATTCCGATGCACCTCTCCAGGTTTACTGTATTCCTTGGACCTTCCGATTGACGATGAAATACAGAAATTGCATCGGAATTAAATATAAGAGACACAATGCCGACTTAAGTACAGGAAGACCTAGTCTTCCTACTGTCTATGTTTAGAGCGTTTCCTGTGTCATCAGTTTTACTTTCCGATGCACCTCTGCAGGTTTACTATATCCCGTGGACCTTCCCATTCACGATGAAACACAGAAATTGCATCGGAAATAAATATAAGAGACACAATGCCGACTTAAGTATAGGAAGACTCAGTCTTCCTACTGTCTATGATTTGAGCGTTTCCTGTGTCACCAGATTTACATTCCGATGCACCTCTGAGGGTTTATTGTATCCCGGGGACCTTCCCATTGACGATGAAATACAGAAATAGCATCGGAATTAAATATAAGACACACAATGCCGACATAAGTACAGGAAGACTGAGTCTTCCCACTGTCTATGATTTGAGCGTCTCCTGTGTCACCAGTTTTACATTCCATTGCACCTCTGCAGGTTTCCTGTATCCCTTGGAAATTCCCATTGACGATGAAACACAGAAATTGCATCGAAATTAAATATAAGAGACACAATGCAGACTTAAGTACAAGAAAACAGTCTTCCTACGGTCAATGTTTTGAGCGTTTCCTGTGTCACCAGTTTTACATTCCGATGCACCACTGCCGGTTTACTGTATCCATTGGACCTTCCCATTGAGGATGAAACACAGAAATTGCATCGGAATTAAATATAAGAGACACAATGCCGACTTAAGTACAGGAAGACTGAGTCTTCCTACTGTCTATACTTTGAGCGTTTTCTGTGTCATCAGTTTCTCTTTCCGATGCACCTCAGCAGGTTTACTACATCCCTTGGACCTTCCCATTCACGATGAAACACTGAAATTTCATCGGAAATAAATATAAGAGACACAATGCCGACTTAAGTACAGGAAGACTGAGTCTTCCTACTGTCTATAATTTGAGCGTTTCCTGTGTCACTAGTTTTACATTCCGATGCACCTCTGCAGGTTTACTGGATCCCTTAGACCTTCCCATTGACGATGAAACACAGAAATTGCATCGGAATTAAATATAAGAGACACAATGCCGACTTAAGTACAGGAAGACTGAGTCTTCCTACTGTCTATGTTTTGAGCGTTTCCTGTGTCACCAGTTTTACATTCTGATGCACCTCTGCAGATTTACTGTATCCCTTGGACCTTCCCATTGACGATGAAACACAGAAATTGCATCGGAATTAAATATAAGAGACACAATGCCAACTTAAGTACAGGAAGACTGCGTCTTCCTACTGTCTATGTTTTGAGCGTTTCCTGGTTCACCAGTTTTACATTCTGATGCACCTCTGCAGGTTAACTGTATCCCTTGGACCTTCCCATTGACGATGAAACACAGAAATAGCATCGGAATTAAATATAAGAGACACAATGCCAACTTAAGTACAGGAAGACTGAGTCTTCCTACTGTCTATGTTTTGAGCGTTTCCTGCGTCACCAGTTTTACATTCTGATGCACCTCTGCAGGTTTTCTGTATCCCTTGGACCTTCACATTGACGATGAAACACAGAAATTGCATCGGAATAAAATATAAGAGACACAATGCCGACTTAAGTACAAGAAGACTGAGTCTTCCTACTGTTATGTTTTGAGCGTTTCCTGTGTCATCAGTTTTACATTCCGATGCACCTCTGCAGGTTTACTGTATCCCTTGGACCCTCCCATTGACGATGAAAAACAGAAATTGCATCGGAATTAAATATAAGAGACACAATGCCGACTTAAGTAAAGGAAGAATAAGACTTCCTACTGTCTATGTTTTGAACGTTTCCTGTGTCATCAGTTTTACTTTCCGATGCACCTCTGCAGGTTTACTATATCCCTTGGATCTTCCCATTCACGATGAATCACTGAAATGTCATCGGAATTAAATATAACAGACACAAAGCCGACTTAAGTACAGGAAGACTGAGTCTTCCTACTGGATATGTTTTGAGCGTTTCCTGTGTCATCAATTTTACATTCCGATGCACCTCTGCAGTTTTACTGTATCCCTTGGACCTTCCCATTGACGATGAAAAACAGAAATTGCACCGGAATTAAACATAAGAGACACAATGCCGACTTAAGTACAGGAAGACTAAGTCTTCCTACTGTCTATATTTTGAACGTTCGTTTCCTGTGTCATCAGTTTTACTTTCCGATGCACCTCTGCAGGTTTACTATATCCCTTGGACCTTCCCATTCACGATGAAACACAGAAATTTCATCGGAAATAAATATAAGAGACACAATGCCGACTTAAGTACAGGAAGACTGAGTCTTCCTACTGTCTATGCTTTGAGCGTTTCCTGTGTCATCAGTTTAACTTTCCGATTCACCTCTGCAGGTATACTATAACCCTTGGACCTTCCCATTCACGATGAAATACAGAAAT
The DNA here is from genome assembly GCF_023898315.1 of Schistocerca nitens. NCBI lineage: Eukaryota > Metazoa > Arthropoda > Insecta > Orthoptera > Acrididae > Schistocerca > Schistocerca nitens. Next base: position 10,520,918 of record NC_064621.1, on the reverse strand, counting down.
TTCATCGGAAATAAATATAAGAGACACAATGCCGACTTCAGTACAGGAAGACTAAGTCTTCCTACGGTCTATGTTTTGAACGTTCGTTTCCTGGGTCATCATTTTTACTTCCCGATGCACCTCTGCAGGTTTACTATATCCCTTGGACCTTCCCATTCACGATGAAACACAGAAATTTCATCGGAAATAAATATAAGGGACACAATGCCGAATTAAGTACAGGAAGACTGAGTCTTCCTACTGTCTATGTTTTGAGAGTTTCCTGTGTCACTAGTTTTACATTCCCATGCACCTCTACATGTTTTCTGTATCCCTTGGACCTTCACAGTGACGATGAAACACAGAAATTGCATCGGAATTAAATATAAGTGACACAATGCCGACTTAAGTACAAGAAAACAGTCTTCTCACAGTCAATGTTTTGACCGTTTCCTGTGTCACCAGTTTTACATTCTGATGCACCTCTGCAGGCTTACTGTATCCCTTGGACCTTCCCATTGACGATGAAACACAGAAATTGCATCGGAATTAAATATAAGAGACACAATGCCGACTTAAGTACAAGAAGACTGAGTCTTCCTACTGTCTATGTTTTGAGCGTTTCCTGTGTCATCAGTTTTGCATTCCGATGCACCTCTGCAGGTTTACTGTATCCCTTGGACCTTCCCATTGACGATGAAAAACAGAAATTGCATCGGAATTAAATATAAGAGACACAATGCCGACTTAAGTACAGGAAGACTAAGACTTCCTACTCTCTATGTTTTGAACGTTTCCTGTGTCATCAGTTTTACATTCTGATGCGCCTCTGCAGTTTTCCTGTATCGTTTGGACCTTCCCATTGACGATGAAACACAGAAATTGCATCGGAATTAAATATAAGAGACACAATGCCGACTTAAGTACAGGGAGACTGAGTCTTACTACTGTCTATAATTTGAGCGTTTCCTGTGTCACCAGTTTTACATTCCGATGCACCTCTACAGGTTTACTGTATCCCTTGGACCTTCACAATGACGATGAAACACAGAAATTGAATCGGAATTAAATATAAGAGACACAATGTCGACTTAAGTACAGGAAGACTAAGTCTTCCTACTGTCTATGCTTTGAGCGTTTCCTGTGTCATCAGTTTAACTTTCCGATTCACCTCTGCAGGTATACTATAACCCTTGGACCTTCCCATTCACGATGAAATACAGAAATTTCATCGGAAATAAGTATAAGAGACACAATGCCGACTTAAGTACAGGAAGACTAAGTCTTCCTACGGTCTATGTTTTGAACGTTCGTTTCCTGGGTCATCATTTTTACTTCCCGATGCACCTCTGCAGGTTTACTATATCCCTTGGACCTTCCCATTCACGATGAAACACAGAAATTTCATCGGAAATAAATATAAGGGACACAATGCCGAATTAAGTACAGGAAGACTGAGTCTTCCTACTGTCTATGTTTTGAGAGTTTCCTGTGTCACTAGTTTTACATTCCCATGCACCTCTACATGTTTTCTGTATCCCTTGGACCTTCACAGTGACGATGAAACACAGAAATTGCATCGGAATTAAATATAAGTGACACAATGCCGACTTAAGTACAAGAAAACAGTCTTCTCACAGTCAATGTTTTGACCGTTTCCTGTGTCACCAGTTTTACATTCTGATGCACCTCTGCAGGCTTACTGTATCCCTTGGACCTTCCCATTGACGATGAAACACAGAAATTGCATCGGAATTAAATATAAGAGACACAATGCCGACTTAAGTACAAGAAGACTGAGTCTTCCTACTGTCTATGTTTTGAGCGTTTCCTGTGTCATCAGTTTTGCATTCCGATGCACCTCTGCAGGTTTACTGTATCCCTTGGACCTTCCCATTGACGATGAAAAACAGAAATTGCATCGGAATTAAATATAAGAGACACAATGCCGACATAAGTACAGGAAGACTAAGACTTCCTACTCTCTATGTTTTGAACGTTTCCTGTGTCATCAGTTTTACTTTCTGATGCACCTCTGCAGGTTTACTATATCTCTTGGACCTTCCCATTCACGATGAATCACTGAAATTTCATCGGAAATAAATATAAGAGACACAATGCCGACTTAAGTACAGGAAGACTGAGTCTTCCTACTGTATATGTTTTGAACGTTTCCTGTGTCATCAGTTTTACTTTCCGATGCACCTCTGCAGGTTTACTAAATCCCTTGGACCTTCCCATTCACGATGAAACACAGAAATTGCATCGAAATTAAATATAAGAGACACAATGCGGACTTAAGTACGGGAAGACTGAGTGTAACTACTGTCTATGTTTTGAGCGTTTCCTGTGTCACTAGTTTTACATTCCGATGCACCTCTGCAGGTTTACTGTATCCCTTGGACCTTCCCATTGACGATGTAACACAGAAATTGCATCGGAATTAAATATAAGAGACACAATGCCGACTTAAGTACAGGAAGACTGAGTCTTACTACTGTCTATAATTTGAGCGTTACCTGTGTCACCAGTTTTACATTCCGATGCACCTCTACAGGTTTACTGTATCCCTTGGACCTTCACAATGACGATGAAACACAGAAATTTCATCGGAAATAAATATAAGAGACACAATGCCGACTTAAGTACAGGAAGACTGAGTCTTCCTACTGTATATGTTTTGAGCGTTTCCTGTGTCACCAGTTTTACATTCCGATGCACCTCTCCAGGTTTACTGTATTCCTTGGACCTTCCGATTGACGATGAAATACAGAAATTGCATCGGAATTAAATATAAGAGACACAATGCCGACTTAAGTACAGGAAGACCTAGTCTTCCTACTGTCTATGTTTAGAGCGTTTCCTGTGTCATCAGTTTTACTTTCCGATGCACCTCTGAGGGTTTATTGTATCCCGGGGACCTTCCCATTGACGATGAAATACAGAAATTGCATCGGAAATAAATATAAGAGAGACAATGCCGACTTAAGTATAGGAAGACTCAGTCTTCCTACTGTCTATGATTTGAGCGTTTCCTGTGTCACCAGATTTACATTCCGATGCACCTCTGAGGGTTTATTGTATCCCGGGGACCTTCCCATTGACGATGAAATACAGAAATTGCATCGGAATTAAATATAAGACACACAATGCCGACATAAGTACAGGAAGACTGAGTCTTCCCACTGTCTATGATTTGAGAGTCTCCTGTGTCACCAGTTTTACATTCCATTGCACCTCTGCAGGTTTCCTGTATCCCTTGGAAATTCCCATTGACGATGAAACACAGAAATTGCATCGAAATTAAATATAAGAGACACAATGCAGACTTAAGTACAAGAAAACAGTCTTCCTACGGTCAATGTTTTGAGCGTTTCCTGTGTCACCAGTTTTACATTCCGATGCACCACTGCCGGTTTACTGTATCCATTGGACCTTCCCATTGAGGATGAAACACAGAAATTGCATCGGAATTAAATATAAGAGACACAATGCCGACTTAAGTACAGGAAGACTGAGTCTTCCTACTGTCTATACTTTGAGCGTTTTCTGTGTCATCAGTTTCTCTTTCCGATGCACCTCAGCAGGTTTACTACATCCCTTGGACCTTCCCATTCACGATGAAACACTGAAATTTCATCGGAAATAAATATAAGAGACACAATGCCGACTTAAGTACAGGAAGACTGAGTCTTCCTACTGTCTATGTTTTGAGCGTTTCCTGTGTCACCAGTTTTACATTCTGATGCACCTCTGCAGATTTACTGTATCCCTTGGACCTTCCCATTGACGATGAAACACAGAAATTGCATCGGAATTAAATATAAGAGACACAATGCCAACTTAAATACAGGAAGACTGCGTCTTCCTACTGTCTATGTTTTGAGCGTTTCCTGGTTCACCAGTTTTACATTCTGATGCACCTCTGCAGGTTAACTGTATCCCTTGGACCTTCCCATTGACGATGAAACACAGAAATAGCATCGGAATTAAATATAAGAGACACAATGCCAACTTATTACAGGAAGACTGAGTCTTCCTACTGTCTATGTTTTGAGCGTTTCCTGCGTCACCAGTTTTACATTCTGATGCACCTCTACAGGTTTACTGTATCCCTTGGACCTTCACATTGACGATGAAACACAGAAATTGCATCGGAATAAAATATAAGAGACACAATGCCGACTTAAGTACAAGAAGACTGAGTCTTCCTACTGTTATGTTTTGAGCGTTTCCTGTGTCATCAGTTTTACATTCCGATGCACTTCTGCAGGTTTACTGTATCCCTTGGACCCTCCCATTGACGATGAAAAACAGAAATTGCATCGGAATTAAATATAAGAGACACAATGCCGACTTAAGTAAAGGAAGAATAAGACTTCCTACTGTCTATGTTTTGAACGTTTCCTGTGTCATCAGTTTTACTTTCCGATGCACCTCAGCAGGTTTACTATATCCCTTGGATCTTCCCATTCACGATGAATCACTGAAATGTCATCGGAATTAAATATAACAGACACAAAGCCGACTTAAGTACAGGAAGACTGAGTCTTCCTACTGTCTATGTTTTGAGCGTTTCCTGTGTCATCAATTTTACATTCCGATGCACCTCTGCAGTTTTACTGTATCCCTTGGACCTTCCCATTGACGATGAAAAACAGAAATTGCACCGGAATTAAACATAAGAGACACAATGCCGACTTAAGTACAGGAAGACTAAGTCTTCCTACTGTCTATATTTTGAACGTTCGTTTCCTGTGTCATCAGTTTTACTTTCCGATGCACCTCTGCAGGTTTACTATATCCCTTGGACCTTCCCATTCACGATGAAACACAGAAATTTCATCGGAAATAAATATAAGAGACACAATGCCGACTTAAGTACAGGAAGACTGAGTCTTCCTACTGTCTATGCTTTCAGCGTTTCCTGTGTCACCTATTTTACATTCTGATGCACCTCTGCAGGTGTACTGTATCCCTTGCACCTTCCCAATGACGATGAAACACAGAAATTGCATCGGAATTATATATAAGAGACACAATGCCGACTTAAGTGCGGGAAGACTGAGTCTAACTACTGTCTATGTTTTGAGCGTTTCCTGTGTCACTAGTTTTACATTCCGATGCACCTCTGCAGGTTTACTGTATCCCTTGGACCTTCCCATTGACGATGAAACACAGAAATTGCATCGGAATTAAATATAAGAGACACAGTGCCGACTTAAGTACAGGAAGGCTGAGTCTTCCGACTGTCTATAATTTGAGCGTTTCCTGTATCACCAGTTTTCAATTCCGATGCACCTCTACATGTTTTCTGTATCCCTTGGACCTTCACAGTGACGATGAAACACAGAAATTGCATCGGAATTAAATATAAGAGACACAATGCCGACTTAAGTACAAGAAAACAGTCTTCTCACAGTCAATGTTTTGACCGTGTCCTGTGTCACCAGTTTTACATTCTGATGCACCTCTGCAGGCTTACTGTATCCCTTGGACCTTCCCATTGACGATGAAACACAGAAATTGCATCGGAATTAAATATAAGAGACACAATGCCGACTTAAGTACAAGAAGACTGAGTCTTCCTGCTGTCTATGTTTTGAGCGTTTCCTGTGTCATCAGTTTTGCATTCCGATGCACCTCTGCAGGTTTACTGTATCCCTTGGACCTTCCCATTGACGATGAAAAACAGAAATTGCACCGGAATTAAATATAAGAGACACAATGCCGACTTAAGTACAAGAAGACTGAGTCTTCCTACTGTCTATGTTTTGAGCGTTTCCTGTGTCATCAGTTTTGCATTCCGATGCATCTCTGCAGGTTTACTGTATCCCTTGGACCTTCCCATTGACGATGAAAAACAGAAATTGCATCGGAATTAAATATAAGAGACACAATGCCGACTTAAGTACAGGAAGACTAAGACTTCCTACTGTCTATGTTTTGAACGTTTCCTGTGTCATCAGTTTTACTTTCCGATGCACCTCTGCAGGTTTACTATATCCCTTGGACCTTCCCATTCACGATGAAACACTGAAATTTCATCGGAAATAAATATAAGAGACACAATGCCGACTTAAGTACAGGAAGACTGAGTCTTCCTACTGTCTATGTTTTGAACGTTTCCTGTGTCATCAGTTTTACTTTCCGATGCACCTCTGCAGGTTTACTATATCCCTTGGACCTTCCCATTCACGATGAAACACAGAAATTGCATCGGAATTAAATATAAGAGACACAATGCCGACTTAAGTACGGGAAGACTGAGTCTAACTACTGTCTATGTTTTGAGCGTTTCCTGTGTCACTAGTTTTACATTCCGATGCACCTCTGCAGGTTTACTGCATCCCTTGGACCTTCCCATTGACGATGAAACACAGAAATTGCATCGGAATTAAATATAAGAGACACAATGCCGACTTTGGTACAGGAAGACTGAGTCTTCCTACTGTCTATGTTTTGAGCGTTTCCTGTGTCACTAGTTTTACATTCCGATGCACCTCTGCAGGTTCCGTTTATCCCTTGGACCTTCCCATTGACGATGAAACACAGAAATTGCATCGGAATTAAATATAAGAGACACAATGCCGACTTAAGTACAGGAAGGCTGAGTCTTCCGACTGTCTATAATTTGAGCGTTTCCTGTATCACCAGTTTTCCATTCCGATGCACCTCTACATGTTTTCTGTATCCCTTGGACCTTCACAGTGACGATGAAACACAGAAATTGCATCGGAATTAAATATAAGAGACACAATGCCGACTTAAGTACAAGAAAACAGTCTTCTCACAGTCAATGTTTTGACCGTGTCCTGTGTCACCAGTTTTACATTCTGATGCACCTCTGCAGGCTTACTGTGTCCCTTGGACCTTCCCATTGACGATGAAACACAGAAATTGCATCGGAATTAAATATAAGAGACACAATGCCGACTTAAGTACAAGAAGACTGAGTCTTCCTGCTGTCTATGTTTTGAGCGTTTCCTGTGTCATCAGTTTTGCATTCCGATGCACCTCTGCAGGTTTACTGTATCCCTTGGACCTTCCCGTTGACGATGAAAAACAGAAATTGCACCGGAATTAAATATAAGAGACACAATGCCGACTTAAGTACAAGAAGACTGAGTCTTCCTACTGTCTATGTTTTGAGCGTTTCCTGTGTCATCAGTTTTGCATTCCGATGCACCTCTGCAGGTTTACTGTATCCCTTGGACCTTCCCATTGACGATGAAAAACAGAAATTGCATCGGAATTAAATATAAGAGACCCAATGCCGACTTAAGTACAGGAAGACTAAGACTTCCTACTGTCTATGTTTTGAACGTTTCCTGTGTCATCAGTTTTACTTTCCGATGCACCTCTGCAGGTTTACTATATCCCTTGGACCTTCCCATTCACGATGAATCACTGAAATTTCGTCGGAAATAAATATAAGAGACACAATGCCGACTTAAGTACAGGAAGACTGAGTCTTCCTACTGTCTATGTTTTGAACGTTTCCTGTGTCATCAGTTTTACTTTCCGATGCACCTCTGCAGGTTTACAATATCCCTTGGACCTTCCCATTCACGATGAAACACAGAAATTGCATCGGAATTAAATATAAGAGACACAATGCCGACTTAAGTACGGGAAGACTGAGTCTAACTACTGTCTATGTTTTGAGCGTTTCCTGTGTCACTAGTTTTACATTCCGATGCACCTCTGCAGGTTTACTGCATCCCTTGGACCTTCCCATTGACGATGAAACACAGAAATTGCATCGGAATTAAATATAAGAGACACAATGCCGACTTTGGTACAGGAAGACTGAGTCTTCCTACTGTCTATGTTTTGAGCGTTTCCTGTGTCACTAGTTTTACATTCCGATGCACCTCTGCAGGTTCCGTTTATCCCTTGGACCTACCCATTGACGATGAAACACAGATATTGCATCGGAATTAAATATAAGAGACACAATGCCGACTCAAGTACAGGAAGACTGTGTCTTACTACTGTCTATAATTTGAGCGTTCCTGTGTCACCAGTCTTACATTCTGATGCACCTCTAAAGGTTTACTGTATCCCTTGGACCTTCACAATGACGATGAAACAGAGAAATTGAATCGGAATTAAATATAAGAGACACAATGCCTACTTAAGTACAGGAAGACTAAGTCTTCCTACTGTCTATGTTTTGAGAGTTTACTGTGTCACCAGTTTTACATTCCAATGCACCTCTGCAGGTTTCCTGTATCCCTTGGAATTTCCCATTGACGATGAAACACAGAAATTGCATCGAAATTAAATATTAAATATAAGAGACTCAATGCCTACTTAAGTACAAGAAAACAGTCTTCGTACGGTCAATGTTTTGAGCGTTTCCTGTGTCACCAGTTTTACATTCCGATGCACCTCTGCCGGTTTACTGTATCCATTGGACCTTCCCATTGAGGATGAAACACAGAAATTGCATCGGAATTAAATATAAGAGACACAATGCCGACTTAAGTACAGGAAGACTGAGTCTTCATACTGTCTATGTTTTGAGCGTTTTCTGTGTCATCAGTTTCTCTTTCCGATGCACCTCAGTAGGTTTACTATATCCATTGGACCTTCCCATTGACGATGAAACACAGAAATTGCATCGGAATTAAATATAAGAGACACAATGCCGACTTAAGTACAGGAAGACTGTGTCCTCCTACTGTCTATGTTTTGAGCGTTTCCTGTGTCACCAGTTTTACATTCTGATGCACCTCTGCAGGTTTACTGTATCCCTTGGACCTTCCCATTGACGATGAAACACGGAAATTGCATCGGAGCTAAATTTAAGAGACACAATGCCTACTTAAGTACAGGAAGACTGAGTCTTCCTACTCTATAATTTGAGCGTTTCCTGTGTCACCAGTTTTACATTTTGATGCACCTCTGCAGGTTTACTGTATCCATTGGACCTTTCCACTGACGATGAAACACAGAAATTGCATCGGAATTAAATATAAGAGACACAATGCCGACTTTGGTACAGGAAGACTGTGTCTTCCTACTGTCTATGTTTTGAGCGTTTCCTGTGTCACTAGTTTTACATTCCGATGCACCTCTGCAGGTTTCGTTTATCCCTTGGACCTTCCCATTGACGATGAAGCACAGAAATTGCATCGGAATTAAATATAAGAGAAACAATGCCGACTTAAGTACAGGAAGACTGAGTCTTACTACTGTCTATAATTTGAGCGTTCCTGTGTCACCAGTCTTACATTCTGATGCACCTCTACAGGTTTACTGTATCCCTTGGACCTTCACAATGACGATGAAACACAGAAATTGAATCGGAATTAAATATAAGAGACACAATGCATACTTAAGTACAGGAAGACTAAGTCTTCCTACTGTCTATGTTTTGAGAGTTTCCTGTGTCACCAGTTTTACATTCCAATGCACCTCTGCAGGTTTCCTGTATCCCTTGGAATTTCCCATTGACGATGAAACACAGAAATTGCATCGAAATTAAATATAAGAGACACAATGCCGACTTAAGGACAAGAAAACAGTCTTCGTACGATCAATGTTTTGAGCGTTTCCTGTGTCACCAGTTTTACATTCCGATGCACCTCTGCCGGTTTACTGTATCCATTGGACCTTCCCATTGATGAAACACAGAAATTGCATCGGAATTAAATATAAGAGACACAATGCCGACTTAAGTACAGGAAGACTGAGTCTTCCTACTGTCTATGTTTTGAGCGTTTTCTGTGTCATCAGTTTCTCTTTCCGATGCACCTCAGCAGGTTTACTATATCCCTTGGTCCTTCCCATTCACGATGAAACACAGAAATTTCATCGGAAATAAATATAAGAGACACAATGCCGACTTAAGTACAGGAAGACTGAGTCTTCCTACTGTCTATAATTTGAGCGTTTCCTGTGACACTAGTTTTACATTCCGATGCACCTCTGCAGGTTTACTGTATACCTTAGACCTTCCCATTGACGATGAAGCACAGAAATTGCGTCGGAATTAAATATAAGAGACACAATGCCGACTTAAGTACAGGAAGACTGAGTCTTCCTACTGTCTATGTTTTGAGCGTTTCCTGTATCACCAGTTTTACATTCTGATGCACCTCTGCAGGTTTACTGTATCCCTTGGACCTTCCCATTGACGATGAAACACGAAAATTGCATCGGAGTTAAATTTAAGAGACACAATGCCTACTTAAGTACAGGAAGACTGAGTCTTCTCACTCTCTATAATTTGAGCGTTTCCTGTGTCACCAGTTTTACATTTTGATGCACCTCAGCAGGTTTACTGTATCCAATGGACCTTCCCATTGACGATGAAACACAGAAATTGCTTCGGAATTAAATATAAGAGACACAATGCCGACTTAAGTACAGGACGACTGAGTCTTCCTACTGTCTATGTTTTGAGCGTTTCCTGTGTCACCAGTTTTACATTCTGATGCACCTCTGCAGGTTAACTGTATCCCTTGGACCTTCCCATTGACGATGAAACACAGAAATTGCATCGGAATTAAATATAAGAGACCCAATGCCGACTTAAGTACAGGAAGACTGAGTCTTCCTACTGTCTATGTTTTGAGCGTTTCCTGCGTCACCAGTTTTACATTCTGATGCACCTCTGCAGGTTTACTGTATCCCTTGGACCTTCACATTGACGATGAAACACAGAAATTGCATCGGAATTAAATATAAGAGACACAATGCCGACTTAAGTACAAGAAGACTGAGTCTTCCTACTGTCTATGTTTTGAGCGTTTCCTGTGTCATCAGTTTTACATTCCGATGCACCTCTGCAGGTTTACTGTATCCCTTGGACCCTCCCATTGACGATGAAAAACAGAAATTGCATCGGAATTAAATATAAGAGACACAATGCCAACTTAAGTAAAGGAAGAATAAGACTTCCTACTGTCTATGTTTTGAACGTTTCCTGTGTCATCAGTTTTACTTTCCGATGCACCTCTGCAGGTTTACTATATCCCTTGGACCTTCCCATTCACGATGAATCACTGAAATTTCATCGGAAATAAATATAAGAGACACAAAGCCGACTTAAGTACAGGAAGACTGAGTCTTCCTACTGTCTATGCTTTGAGCGTTTCCTGTGTCATCAATTTTACATTCCGATGCAACAAAGCAGGTTTTTGTATCCCTTGGACCTTCCCATTGACGATGAAAAACAGAAATTGCATCGGAATTAAACATAAGAGACACAATGCCGACTTACGTACCGGAAGACTAAGTCTTCCTACTGTCTATATTTTGAACGTTCGTTTCCTGTGTCATCAGTTTTACTTTCCGATGCACCTCTGCAGGTTTACTGTATCCCTTGGACATTCCCATTCACGATGAAACACAGAAATTTCATCGGAAATAAATATATGGGACACAATGCCGACTTAAGTACAGGAAGACTGAGACTACTGTCTATAATTTGAGCGTTTCCTGTGTCACCAGTTTTACATTCTGATGCACCTCTACAGGTTTACTGTATCCCTTTGACCTTCACAATGACGATGAAACACAGAAATTGCATCGGAATTAAATATAAGAGACACAATGCCTACTTAAGTACAGGAAGACTAAGTCTTCCTACTGTCTATGTTTTGAGCGTTTCCTGTGTCACCAGTTTTACATTCCAATGCACCTCGGCAGGTTTCCTGTATCCCTTGGAATTTCCCATTGACGATGAAACACAGAAATTGCATCGAAATTAAATATTAAATATAAGAGACACAATGCCGACTTAAGTACAAGAAAACAGTCTTCGTACGGTCAATGTTTTGAGCGTTTCCTGTGTCACCAGTTTTACATTCCGATGCACCTCTGCCGGTTTACTGTATCCATTGGACCTTCCCATTGAGGATGAAACACAGAAATTGCATCGGAATTAAATATAAGAGACACAATGCCGACTTAAGTACTGGAAGACTGAGTCTTCCTACTGTCTATGTTTTGAGCGTTTTCTGTGTCATCAGTTTCTCTTTCCGATGCACTTCAGTAGGTTTACTATATCCCTTGGACCTTCCCATTGGTGATGAAACACAGAAATTTCATCGGAAATAAATATAAGAGACACAATGCCGACTTAAGTACAGGAAGACTGAGTCTTCCTACTGTCTATAATTTGAGCGTTTCCTGTGTCATCAGTTTTACATTCCGATGCACCTCTGCCGGTTTACTGTATCCATTGGACCTTCCCATTGAGGATGAAACACAGAAATTGCATCGGAATTAAATATAAGAGACACAGTGCCGACTTAAGTACAGGAAGGCTGAGTCTTCCGACTGTCTATAATTTGAGCGTTTCCTGTATCACCAGTTTTCAATTCCGATGCACCTCTACATGTTTTCTGTATCCCTTGGACCTTCACAGTGACGATGAAACACAGAAATTGCATCGGAATTAAATATAAGAGACACAATGCCGACTTAAGTACAAGAAAACAGTCTTCTCACAGTCAATGTTTTGACCGTGTCCTGTGTCACCAGTTTTACATTCTGATGCACCTCTGCAGGCTTACTGTATCCCTTGGACCTTCCCATTGACGATGAAACACAGAAATTGCATCGGAATTAAATATAAGAGACACAATGCCGACTTAAGTACAAGAAGACTGAGTCTTCCTGCTGTCTATGTTTTGAGCGTTTCCTGTGTCATCAGTTTTGCATTCCGATGCACCTCTGCAGGTTTACTGTATCCCTTGGACCTTCCCATTGACGATGAAAAACAGAAATTGCACCGGAATTAAATATAAGAGACACAATGCCGACTTAAGTACAAGAAGACTGAGTCTTCCTACTGTCTATGTTTTGAGCGTTTCCTGTGTCATCAGTTTTGCATTCCGATGCATCTCTGCAGGTTTACTGTATCCCTTGGACCTTCCCATTGACGATGAAAACAGAAATTGCATCGGAATTAAATATAAGAGACACAATGCCGACTTAAGTACAGGAAGACTAAGACTTCCTACTGTCTATGTTTTGAACGTTTCCTGTGTCATCAGTTTTACTTTCCGATGCACCTCTGCAGGTTTACTATATCCCTTGGACCTTCCCATTCACGATGAAACACTGAAATTTCATCGGAAATAAATATAAGAGACACAATGCCGACTTAAGTACAGGAAGACTGAGTCTTCCTACTGTCTATGTTTTGAACGTTTCCTGTGTCATCAGTTTTACTTTCCGATGCACCTCTGCAGGTTTACTATATCCCTTGGACCTTCCCATTCACGATGAAACACAGAAATTGCATCGGAATTAAATATAAGAGACACAATGCCGACTTAAGTACGGGAAGACTGAGTCTAACTACTGTCTATGTTTTGAGCGTTTCCTGTGTCACTAGTTTTACATTCCGATGCACCTCTGCAGGTTTACTGCATCCCTTGGACCTTCCCATTGACGATGAAACACAGAAATTGCATCGGAATTAAATATAAGAGACACAATGCCGACTTTGGTACAGGAAGACTGAGTCTTCCTACTGTCTATGTTTTGAGCGTTTCCTGTGTCACTAGTTTTACATTCCGATGCACCTCTGCAGGTTCCGTTTATCCCTTGGACCTTCCCATTGACGATGAAACACAGAAATTGCATCGGAATTAAATATAAGAGACACAATGCCGACTTAAGTACAGGAAGGCTGAGTCTTCCGACTGTCTATAATTTGAGCGTTTCCTGTATCACCAGTTTTCCATTCCGATGCACCTCTACATGTTTTCTGTATCCCTTGGACCTTCACAGTGACGATGAAACACAGAAATTGCATCGGAATTAAATATAAGAGACACAATGCCGACTTAAGTACAAGAAAACAGTCTTCTCACAGTCAATGTTTTGACCGTGTCCTGTGTCACCAGTTTTACATTCTGATGCACCTCTGCAGGCTTACTGTGTCCCTTGGACCTTCCCATTGACGATGAAACACAGAAATTGCATCGGAATTAAATATAAGAGACACAATGCCGACTTAAGTACAAGAAGACTGAGTCTTCCTGCTGTCTATGTTTTGAGCGTTTCCTGTGTCATCAGTTTTGCATTCCGATGCACCTCTGCAGGTTTACTGTATCCCTTGGACCTTCCCGTTGACGATGAAAAACAGAAATTGCACCGGAATTAAATATAAGAGACACAATGCCGACTTAAGTACAAGAAGACTGAGTCTTCCTACTGTCTATGTTTTGAGCGTTTCCTGTGTCATCAGTTTTGCATTCCGATGCACCTCTGCAGGTTTACTGTATCCCTTGGACCTTCCCATTGACGATGAAAAACAGAAATTGCATCGGAATTAAATATAAGAGACCCAATGCCGACTTAAGTACAGGAAGACTAAGACTTCCTACTGTCTATGTTTTGAACGTTTCCTGTGTCATCAGTTTTACTTTCCGATGCACCTCTGCAGGTTTACTATATCCCTTGGACCTTCCCATTCACGATGAATCACTGAAATTTCGTCGGAAATAAATATAAGAGACACAATGCCGACTTAAGTACAGGAAGACTGAGTCTTCCTACTGTCTATGTTTTGAACGTTTCCTGTGTCATCAGTTTTACTTTCCGATGCACCTCTGCAGGTTTACAATATCCCTTGGACCTTCCCATTCACGATGAAACACAGAAATTGCATCGGAATTAAATATAAGAGACACAATGCCGACTTAAGTACGGGAAGACTGAGTCTAACTACTGTCTATGTTTTGAGCGTTTCCTGTGTCACTAGTTTTACATTCCGATGCACCTCTGCAGGTTTACTGCATCCCTTGGACCTTCCCATTGACGATGAAACACAGAAATTGCATCGGAATTAAATATAAGAGACACAATGCCGACTTTGGTACAGGAAGACTGAGTCTTCCTACTGTCTATGTTTTGAGCGTTTCCTGTGTCACTAGTTTTACATTCCGATGCACCTCTGCAGGTTCCGTTTATCCCTTGGACCTTCCCATTGACGATGAAACACAGATATTGCATCGGAATTAAATATAAGAGACACAATGCCGACTCAAGTACAGGAAGACTGTGTCTTACTACTGTCTATAATTTGAGCGTTCCTGTGTCACCAGTCTTACATTCTGATGCACCTCTAAAGGTTTACTGTATCCCTTGGACCTTCACAATGACGATGAAACAGAGAAATTGAATCGGAATTAAATATAAGAGACACAATGCCTACTTAAGTACAGGAAGACTAAGTCTTCCTACTGTCTATGTTTTGAGAGTTTACTGTGTCACCAGTTTTACATTCCAATGCACCTCTGCAGGTTTCCTGTATCCCTTGGAATTTCCCATTGACGATGAAACACAGAAATTGCATCGAAATTAAATATTAAATATAAGAGACTCAATGCCTACTTAAGTACAAGAAAACAGTCTTCGTACGGTCAATGTTTTGAGCGTTTCCTGTGTCACCAGTTTTACATTCCGATGCACCTCTGCCGGTTTACTGTATCCATTGGACCTTCCCATTGAGGATGAAACACAGAAATTGCATCGGAATTAAATATAAGAGACACAATGCCGACTTAAGTACAGGAAGACTGAGTCTTCATACTGTCTATGTTTTGAGCGTTTTCTGTGTCATCAGTTTCTCTTTCCGATGCACCTCAGTAGGTTTACTATATCCATTGGACCTTCCCATTGACGATGAAACACAGAAATTGCATCGGAATTAAATATAAGAGACACAATGCCGACTTAAGTACAGGAAGACTGTGTCCTCCTACTGTCTATGTTTTGAGCGTTTCCTGTGTCACCAGTTTTACATTCTGATGCACCTCTGCAGGTTTACTGTATCCCTTGGACCTTCCCATTGACGATGAAACACGGAAATTGCATCGGAGCTAAATTTAAGAGACACAATGCCTACTTAAGTACAGGAAGACTGAGTCTTCCTACTCTATAATTTGAGCGTTTCCTGTGTCACCAGTTTTACATTTTGATGCACCTCTGCAGGTTTACTGTATCCATTGGACCTTTCCACTGACGATGAAACACAGAAATTGCATCGGAATTAAATATAAGAGACACAATGCCGACTTTGGTACAGGAAGACTGTGTCTTCCTACTGTCTATGTTTTGAGCGTTTCCTGTGTCACTAGTTTTACATTCCGATGCACCTCTGCAGGTTTCGTTTATCCCTTGGACCTTCCCATTGACGATGAAGCACAGAAATTGCATCGGAATTAAATATAAGAGAAACAATGCCGACTTAAGTACAGGAAGACTGAGTCTTACTACTGTCTATAATTTGAGCGTTCCTGTGTCACCAGTCTTACATTCTGATGCACCTCTACAGGTTTACTGTATCCCTTGGACCTTCACAATGACGATGAAACACAGAAATTGAATCGGAATTAAATATAAGAGACACAATGCATACTTAAGTACAGGAAGACTAAGTCTTCCTACTGTCTATGTTTTGAGAGTTTCCTGTGTCACCAGTTTTACATTCCAATGCACCTCTGCAGGTTTCCTGTATCCCTTGGAATTTCCCATTGACGATGAAACACAGAAATTGCATCGAAATTAAATATAAGAGACACAATGCCGACTTAAGGACAAGAAAACAGTCTTCGTACGATCAATGTTTTGAGCGTTTCCTGTGTCACCAGTTTTACATTCCGATGCACCTCTGCCGGTTTACTGTATCCATTGGACCTTCCCATTGATGAAACACAGAAATTGCATCGGAATTAAATATAAGAGACACAATGCCGACTTAAGTACAGGAAGACTGAGTCTTCCTACTGTCTATGTTTTGAGCGTTTTCTGTGTCATCAGTTTCTCTTTCCGATGCACCTCAGCAGGTTTACTATATCCCTTGGTCCTTCCCATTCACGATGAAACACAGAAATTTCATCGGAAATAAATATAAGAGACACAATGCCGACTTAAGTACAGGAAGACTGAGTCTTCCTACTGTCTATAATTTGAGCGTTTCCTGTGACACTAGTTTTACATTCCGATGCACCTCTGCAGGTTTACTGTATACCTTAGACCTTCCCATTGACGATGAAGCACAGAAATTGCGTCGGAATTAAATATAAGAGACACAATGCCGACTTAAGTACAGGAAGACTGAGTCTTCCTACTGTCTATGTTTTGAGCGTTTCCTGTATCACCAGTTTTACATTCTGATGCACCTCTGCAGGTTTACTGTATCCCTTGGACCTTCCCATTGACGATGAAACACGAAAATTGCATCGGAGTTAAATTTAAGAGACACAATGCCTACTTAAGTACAGGAAGACTGAGTCTTCTCACTCTCTATAATTTGAGCGTTTCCTGTGTCACCAGTTTTACATTTTGATGCACCTCAGCAGGTTTACTGTATCCAATGGACCTTCCCATTGACGATGAAACACAGAAATTGCTTCGGAATTAAATATAAGAGACACAATGCCGACTTAAGTACAGGACGACTGAGTCTTCCTACTGTCTATGTTTTGAGCGTTTCCTGTGTCACCAGTTTTACATTCTGATGCACCTCTGCAGGTTAACTGTATCCCTTGGACCTTCCCATTGACGATGAAACACAGAAATTGCATCGGAATTAAATATAAGAGACCCAATGCCGACTTAAGTACAGGAAGACTGAGTCTTCCTACTGTCTATGTTTTGAGCGTTTCCTGCGTCACCAGTTTTACATTCTGATGCACCTCTGCAGGTTTACTGTATCCCTTGGACCTTCACATTGACGATGAAACACAGAAATTGCATCGGAATTAAATATAAGAGACACAATGCCGACTTAAGTACAAGAAGACTGAGTCTTCCTACTGTCTATGTTTTGAGCGTTTCCTGTGTCATCAGTTTTACATTCCGATGCACCTCTGCAGGTTTACTGTATCCCTTGGACCCTCCCATTGACGATGAAAAACAGAAATTGCATCGGAATTAAATATAAGAGACACAATGCCAACTTAAGTAAAGGAAGAATAAGACTTCCTACTGTCTATGTTTTGAACGTTTCCTGTGTCATCAGTTTTACTTTCCGATGCACCTCTGCAGGTTTACTATATCCCTTGGACCTTCCCATTCACGATGAATCACTGAAATTTCATCGGAAATAAATATAAGAGACACAAAGCCGACTTAAGTACAGGAAGACTGAGTCTTCCTACTGTCTATGCTTTGAGCGTTTCCTGTGTCATCAATTTTACATTCCGATGCAACAAAGCAGGTTTTTGTATCCCTTGGACCTTCCCATTGACGATGAAAAACAGAAATTGCATCGGAATTGAACATAAGAGACACAATGCCGACTTACGTACCGGAAGACTAAGTCTTCCTACTGTCTATATTTTGAACGTTCGTTTCCTGTGTCATCAGTTTTACTTTCCGATGCACCTCTGCAGGTTTACTGTATCCCTTGGACATTCCCATTCACGATGAAACACAGAAATTTCATCGGAAATAAATATATGGGACACAATGCCGACTTAAGTACAGGAAGACTGAGACTACTGTCTATAATTTGAGCGTTTCCTGTGTCACCAGTTTTACATTCTGATGCACCTCTACAGGTTTACTGTATCCCTTTGACCTTCACAATGACGATGAAACACAGAAATTGCATCGGAATTAAATATAAGAGACACAATGCCTACTTAAGTACAGGAAGACTAAGTCTTCCTACTGTCTATGTTTTGAGCGTTTCCTGTGTCACCAGTTTTACATTCCAATGCACCTCGGCAGGTTTCCTGTATCCCTTGGAATTTCCCATTGACGATGAAACACAGAAATTGCATCGAAATTAAATATTAAATATAAGAGACACAATGCCGACTTAAGTACAAGAAAACAGTCTTCGTACGGTCAATGTTTTGAGCGTTTCCTGTGTCACCAGTTTTACATTCCGATGCACCTCTGCCGGTTTACTGTATCCATTGGACCTTCCCATTGAGGATGAAACACAGAAATTGCATCGGAATTAAATATAAGAGACACAATGCCGACTTAAGTACTGGAAGACTGAGTCTTCCTACTGTCTATGTTTTGAGCGTTTTCTGTGTCATCAGTTTCTCTTTCCGATGCACTTCAGTAGGTTTACTATATCCCTTGGACCTTCCCATTGGTGATGAAACACAGAAATTTCATCGGAAATAAATATAAGAGACACAATGCCGACTTAAGTACAGGAAGACTGAGTCTTCCTACTGTCTATAATTTGAGCGTTTCCTGTGACACTAGTTTTACATTCCGATGCACCTCTGCAGGTTTACGGTATACCTTAGACCTTCCCATTGACGATGAAGCACAGAAATTGCGTCGGAATTAAATATAAGAGACACAATGCCGACTTAAGTACAGGAAGACTGAGTCTTCCTACTGTCTATGTTTTGAGCGCTTCCTGTATCACCAGTTTTACATTCTGATGCACCTCTGCAGGTTTACTGTATCCCTTGGACCTTCCCATTGACGATGAAACACGAAAATTGCATCGGAGTTAAATTTAAGAGTCACAATGCCTACTTAAGTACAGGAAGACTGAGTCTTCCCACTCTCTATAATTTGAGCGTTTCCTGTGTCACCAGTTTTACATTTTGATGCACCTCTGCAGGTTTACTGTATCCAATGGACCTTCACATTGACGATGAAACACAGAAATTGCATCGGAATTAAATATAAGAGACACAATGCCGACTTAAGTACAGGAAGACTGAGTCTTCCTACTGTCTATGATTTGAGCGTTTCCTGTGTCACCAGTTTTACATTCTGATGCACCTCTGCATGTTAACTGTATCCCGTGGACCTTCCCATTGACGATGAAACACAGAAATTGCATCGGAATTAAATATAAGAGACCCAATGCCGACTTAAGTACAGGAAGACTGAGTCTTCCTACAGTCTATGTTTTGAACGTTTCCTGCGTCACCAGTTTTACATTCTGATGCACCTCTGCAGGTTTACTGTATCCCTTGGACCTTCACATTGACGATGAAACACAGAAATTGCATCGGAATTAAATATAAGAGACACAATGCCGACTTAAGTACAAGAAGACTGAGTCTTCCTACTGTCTATGTTTTGAGCGTTTCCTGTGTCATCAGTTTTACATTCCGATGCACCTCTGCAGGTTTACTGTATCCCTTGGACCCTCCCATTGACGATGAAAAACAGAAATTGCATCGGAATTAAATATAAGAGACACAATGCCAACTTAAGTAAAGGAAGAATAAGACTTCCTACTGTCTATGTTTTGAACGTTTCCTGTGTCATCAGTTTTACTTTCCGATGCACCTCTGCAGGTTTACTATATCCCTTGGACCTTCCCATTCACGATGAATCACTGAAATTTCATCGGAAATAAATATAAGAGACACAAAGCCGACTTAAGTACAGGAAGACTGAGTCTTCCTACTGCCTATGCTTTGAGCGTTTCCTGTGTCATCAATTTTACATTCCGATGCAACTCAGCAGGTTTTTGTATCCCTTGGACCTTCCCATTGACGATGAAAAACAGAAATTGCATCGGAATTAAACATAAGAGACACAATGCCGACTTACGTACCGGAAGACTAAGTCTTCCTACTGTCTATATTTTGAACGTTCGTTTCCTGTGTCATCAGTTTTACTTTCCGATGCACCTCTGCAGGTTTACTGTATCCCTTGGACATTCCCATTCACGATGAAACACAGAAATTTCATCGGAAATAAATATATGGGACACAATGCCGACTTAAGTACAGGAAGACTGAGTCTTACTACTGTCTATAATTTGAGCGTTTCCTGTGTCACCAGTTTTACATTCTGATGCACCTCTACAGGTTTACTGTATCCCTTGGACCTTCACAATGACGATGAAACACAGAAATTGCATCGGAATTAAATATAAGAGACACAATGCCTACTTAAGTACAGGAAGACTAAGTCTTCCTACTGTCTATGTTTTGAGCGTTTCCTGTGTCACCAGTTTTACATTCCAATGCACCTCGGCAGGTTTCCTGTATCCCTTGGAATTTCCCATTGACGAAGAAACTCAGAAATTGCATCGAAATTAAATATTAAATATAAGAGACACAATGCCGACTTAAGTACAAGAAAACAGTCTTCGTACGGTCAATGTTTTGAGCGTTTCCTGTGTCACCAGTTTTACATTCCGATGCACCTCTGCCGGTTTACTGTATCCATTGGACCTTCCCATTGAGGATGAAACACAGAAATTGCATCGGAATTAAATATAAGAGACACAATGCAGACTTAAGTACTGGAAGACTGAGTCTTCCTACTGTCTATGTTTTGAGCGTTTTCTGTGTCATCAGTTTCTCTTTCCGATGCACTTCAGTAGGTTTACTATATCCCTTGGACCTTCCCATTGGTGATGAAACACAGAAATTTCATCGGAAATAAATATAAGAGACACAATGCCGACTTAAGTACAGGAAGACTGAGTCTTCCTACTGTCTATAATTTGAGCGTTTCCTGTGACACTAGTTTTACATTCCGATGCACCTCTGCAGGTTTACTGTATACCTTAGACCTTCCCATTGACGATGAAGCACAGAAATTGCGTCGGAATTAAATATAAGAGACACAATGCCGACTTAAGTACAGGAAGACTGAGTCTTCCTACTGTCTATGTTTTGAGCGCTTCCTGTATCACCAGTTTTACATTCTGATGCACCTCTGCAGGTTTACTGTATCCCTTGGACCTTCCCATTGACGATGAAACACGAAAATTGCATCGGAGTTAAATTTAAGAGACACAATGCCTACTTAAGTACAGGAAGACTGAGTCTTCCCACTCTCTATAATTTGAGCGTTTCCTGTGTCACCAGTTTTACATTTTGATGCACCTCTGCAGGTTTACTGTATCCAATGGACCTTCCCATTGACGATGAAACACAGAAATTGCATCGGAATTAAATATAAGAGACACAATGCCGACTTAAGTACAGGAAGACTGAGTCTTCCTACTGTCTATGTTTTGAGCGTTTCCTGTGTCACCAGTTTTACATTCTGATGCACCTCTGCATGTTAACTGTATCCCTTGGACCTTCCCATTGACGATGAAACACAGAAATTGCATCGGAATTAAATATAAGAGACCCAATGCCGACTTAAGGACAGGAAGACTGAGTCTTCCTACAGTCTATGTTTTGAGCGTTTCCTGCGTCACCAGTTTTACATTCTGATGCACCTCTGCAGGTTTACTGTATCCCTTGGACCTTCACATTGACGATGAAACACAGAAATTGCATCGGAATTAAATATAAGAGACACAATGCCGACTTAAGTACAAGAAGACTGAGTCTTCCTACTGTCTATGTTTTGAGCGTTTCCTGTGTCATCAGTTTTACATTCCGATGCACCTCTGCAGGTTTACTGTATCCCCTGGACCCTCCCATTGACGATGAAAAACAGAAATTGCATCGGAATTAAATATAAGGGACACAATGCCAACTTAAGTAAAGGAAGAATAAGACTTCCTACTGTCTATGATTTGAACGTTTCCTGTGTCATCAGTTTTACTTTCCTATGCACCTCTGCAGGTTTACTATATCCCTTGGACCTTCCCATTCACGATGAATCACTGAAATTTCATCGGAAATAAATATAAGAGACACAAAGCCGACTTAAGTACAGGAAGACTGAGTCTTCCTACTGTCTATGCTTTGAGCGTTTCCTGTGTCATCAATTTTACATTCCGATGCAACTCAGCAGGTTTTTGTATCCCTTGGACCTTCCCATTGACGATGAAAAACAGAAATTGCATCGGAATTAAACATAAGAGACACAATGCCGACTTACGTACCGGAAGACTAAGTCTTCCTACTGTCTATATTTTGAACGTTCGTTTCCTGTGTCATCAGTTTTACTTTCCGATGCACCTCTGCAGGTTTACTGTATCCCTTGGACATTCCCATTCACGATGAAACACAGAAATTTCATCGGAAATAAATATATGGGACACAATGCCGACTTAAGTACAGGAAGACTGAGTCTTACTACTGTCTATAATTTGAGCGTTTCCTGTGTCACCAGTTTTACATTCTGATGCACCTCTACAGGTTTACTGTATCCCTTGGACCTTCACAATGACGATGAAACACAGAAATTGCATCGGAATTAAATATAAGAGACACAATGCCTACTTAAGTACAGGAAGACTAAGTCTTCCTACTGTCTATGTTTTGAGCGTTTCCTGTGTCACCAGTTTTACATTCCAATGCACCTCGGCAGGTTTCCTGTATCCCTTGGAATTTCCCATTGACGATGAAACACAGAAATTGCATCGAAATTAAATATTAAATATAAGAGACACAATGCCGACTTAAGTACAAGAAAACAGTCTTCGTACGGTCAATGCTTTGAGCGTTTCCTGTGTCACCAGTTTTACATTGCGATGCACCTCTGCCGGTTTACTGTATCCATTGGACCTTCCCATTGAGGATGAAACACAGAAATTGCATCGGAATTAAATATAAGAGACACAATGCCGACTTAAGTACAGGAAGACTGAGTCTTCCTACTGTCTATGTTTTGAGCGTTTTCTGTGTCATCAGTTTCTCTTTCCGATGCACTTCAGTAGGTTTACTATATCCCTTCGACCTTCCCATTGGTGATGAAACACAGAAATTTCATCGGAAATAAATATAAGAGACACAATGCCGACTTAAGTACAGGAAGACTGGGTCTTCCTACTGTCTATAATTTGAGCGTTTCCTGTGTCACTAGTTTTACATTCCGATGCACCTCTGCAGGTTTACTGTATCCCTTAGACCTTCCCATTGACGATGAAACACAGAAATTGCATCGGAATTAAATATAAGAGACACAATGCCGACTTAAGTACAGGAAGACTGTGTCCTCCTACTGTCTATGTTTTGAGCGTTTCCTGTGTCACCAGTTTTACATTCTGATGCACCTCTGCAGGTTTACTGCATCCCTTGGACCTTCCCATTGACGATGAAACACGGAAATTGCATCGGAGTTAAATTTAAGAGACACAATGTCTACTTAAGTACAGGAAGACTGAGTCTTCCTACTCTCTATAATTTGAGCGTTTCCTGTGTCACCAGTTTTACATTTTGATGCACCTCTGCAGGTTTACTGTATCCATTGGACCTTCCCATTGACGATGAAACACAGAAATTGCATCGGAATTAAATATAAGAGACACAATGCCGACTTAAGTACAGGAAGACTGAGTCTTCCTACTGTCTATGTTTTGAACGTTTCCTGTGTCATCAGTTTTACTTTCCGATGCACCTCTGCAGGTTTACTATATCCCTTGTACCTTCCCATTCACGATGAATCACTGAAATTTCATCGGAAATAAATATAAGAGACACAAAGCCGACTTAAGTACAGGAAGACTGAGTCTTCCTACTGTCTATGTTTTGAGCGTTTCCTGTGTCATCAATTTTACATTCCGATGCAACTCTGCAGGTTTACTGTATCCCTTGGACCTTCCCATTGACGATGAAAAACAGAAATTGCATCGGAATTAAACATAAGAGACACAATGCCGACTTAAGTACAGGAAGACTAAGTCTTCCTACTGTCTATATTTTGAACGTCCGTTTCGTGTGTCATCAGTTTTACTTTCCGATGCACCTCTGCAGGTTTACTATATCCCTTGGACATTCCCATTCACGATGAAACACAGAAATTGCATCGGAATTAAATATAAGAGACACAATGCCGACTTAAGTACAGGAAGACTGAGTCTTACTACTGTCTATAATTTGAGCGTTTCCTGTGTCACCAGTTTTACATTCTGATGCACCTCTACAGGTTTACTGTATCCCTTGGACCTTCACAATGACGATGAAACACAGAAATTGCATCGGAATTAAATATAAGAGACACAATGCCTACTTAAGTACAGGAAGACTAAGTCTTCCTACTGTCTATGTTTTGAGCGTTTCCTGTGTCACCAGTTTTACATTACAATGCACCTCTGCAGGTTTCCTGTATCCCTTGGAATTTCCCATTGACGATGAAACACAGAAATTGCATCGAAATTAAATATTAAATATAAGAGACACAATGCCGACTTAAGTACAAGAAAACAGTCTTCGTACGTTCAATGTTTTGAGCGTTTCCTGTGTCACCAGTTTTACATTCCGATGCACCTCTGCCGGTTTACTGTATCCACTGGACCTTTCCATTGACGATGAAACACAGAAATTGCATCGGAATTAAATATAAGAGACACAATGCCGACTTAAGTACAGGAAGACTAAGTCTTCCTACTGTCTATGTTTTGAGCGTTTCCTGTGTCATCAGTTTTACTTTCCGATGCACCCCTGCAGGTTTACTATATCCCTTGGACCTTCCGATTCACGATGAAACACAGAAATTGCATCGGAAATAAATATAAGAGACACAATGCCGACTTAAGTATAGGAAGACTCAGTCTTCCTACTGTCTATGATTTGAGCGTTTCCTGTGTCACCAGATTTACATTCCGATGCACCTCTGCAGGTTTACTGTATCCCGTGGACCTTCCCATTGACGATGCAATACAGAAATTGAATCGGAATTAAATATAAGACACAATGCCGACATAAGTACAGGAAGACTAAGTCTTCCCACTGTCTATGATTTGAGCGTCTCCTGTGTCACCAGTTTTACATTCCAATGCACCGCTGCAGGTTTCCTGTATCCCTTGGAATTTCCCATTGACGATGAAACACAGAAATTGCATCGAAATTAAATATAAGAGACACAATGCCGACTTAAGTACAAGAAAACAATCTTCGTACGGTCAATGTTTTGAGCGTTTCCTGTGTCACCAGTTTTACATTCCGATGCACCTCTGCCGGTTTACTGTATCCATTGGACCTTCCCATTGAGGATGAAACACAGAAATTGCATCGGAATTAAATATAAGAGACAGAATGCCGACTTAAGTACAGGAAGACTGAGTCTTCCTACTGTCTATGTTTTGAGCGTTTTCTGTGTCATCAGTTTCTCTTTCCGATGCACCTCAGCAGGTTTACTACATCCCTTGGACCTTCCCATTGGTGATGAAACACAGAAAATTCATCGGAAATAAATATAAGAGACACAATGCCGACTTAAGTACAGGAAGACTGAGTTTTCCTACTGTCTATAATTTGAGCGTTTCCTGTGTCACTAGTTTTACATTCCGATGCACCTCTGCAGGTTTACTGTATCCCTTAGACCTTCCCATTGACGATGAAACACAGAAATTGCGTCGGAATTAAATATAAGAGACACAATGCCGACTTAAGTACAGGAAGACTGAGTCTTCCTACTGTCTATGATTTGAGCGTTTCCTGTGTCACCAGTTTTACATTCTTATGCACCTCTGCAGGTTTACTGTATCCCTTGGACCTTCCCATTGACGATGAAACACGGAAATTGCATCGGAGTTAAATTTAAGAGACACAATGCCTACTTAAGTACAGGAAGACTGAGTCTTCCTACTCTCTATAATTTGAGCGTTTCCTGTGTCACCAGTTTTACATTTTGATGCACCTCTGCAGGTTTACTGTATCCATTGGACCTTCCCATTGACGATGAAACACAGAAATTGCATCGGAATTAAATATTAGAGACACAATGCCGACTTAAGTACAGGAAGACTGAGTCTTCCTACTGTCTATGTTTTGAGCGTTTCCTGTGTCAGCAGTTTTACATTCTGATGCACCTCTGCAGGTTAACTGTATCCCTTGGACCTTCCCATTGACGATGAAACACAGAAATTGCATCGGAATTAAATATAAGAGACCCAATGCCGACTTAAGTACAGGAAGATTGAGTCTTCCTACTGTCTATGTTTTGGGCGTTTCCTGCGTCACCAGTCTTACATTCTGATGCACCTTTGCAGGTTTACTGTATCCCTTGGACCTTCACATTGACGATGAAACACAGAAATTGCATCGGAATTAAATATAAGAGACACAATGCCGACTTAAGTACAAGAAGACTGAGTCTTCCTACTGTCTATGTTTTGAGCGTTTCCTGTGTCATCAGTTTTACATTCCGATGCACCTCTGCAGGTTTACTGTATCCCATGGACCCTCCCATTGACGATGAAAAACCGAAATTGCATCGGAATTAAATATAAGAGACACAATGCCAACTTAAGTAAAGGAAGAATAAGACTTCCTACTGTCTATGTTTTGAACGTTTCCTGTGTCATCAGTTTTACTTTCCGATGCACCTCTGCAGGTTTACTATATCCCTTGGACATTCCCATTCACGATGAAACACAGAAATTTCATCGAAAATAAATATATGGGACACGTTGCCGACTTAAGTACAGGAAGACTGAGTCTTCCTACTGTCTATGTTATGAGCGTTTCCTGTGTCACTAGTTTTACATTCCGATGCACCTCAGCAGGTTTACTGTATCCCTTGGACCTTCCCATTGACGATGAAACACAGAAATTGCATCGGAATTAAATATAAGAGACACAATGCCGACTTAAGTACAGGAAGACTGAGTCTTCCTACTGTCTATGTTTTGAGCGTTTCCTGTGTCACTAGTTTTACATTTTGATGCACCTCTGCAGGTTTACTGTGTCCCTTGGACCTTCCCATTGACGATGAAACACAGAAATTGCATCGGAATTAAATATAAGTGGCACAGTGCCGACTT
The DNA here is from genome assembly GCF_023898315.1 of Schistocerca nitens. NCBI lineage: Eukaryota > Metazoa > Arthropoda > Insecta > Orthoptera > Acrididae > Schistocerca > Schistocerca nitens. The sequence goes on along the minus strand of NC_064621.1, from coordinate 10,493,344 downwards.
AAGTACAGGAAGACTGAGTCTTCCGACTGTCTATAATTTGAGCGTTTCCTGTATCACCAGTTTTCCATTCCGATGCACCTCTACATGTTTTCTGTATCCCTTGGACCTTCACAGTGACGATGAAACACAGAAATTGCATCGGAATTAAATATAAGAGACACAATGCCGACTTAAGTACAAGAGAACAGTCTTCTTACAGCCAATGTTTTGACCGATTCCTGTGTCACCAGTTTTACATTCTGATGCACCTCTGCAGGTTTACTGTATCCCTTGGACCTTCCCATTGACGATGAAACACAGAAATTGCATCGGAATTAAATCATCTATTCTTGGTGCAGTAAACTTCATTACAACAGCAATTAATATACGATCAGAAAGTATAACTCTAGATCAAACACCTTTATTTGTCTGACAATGCCGACTTAAGTACAGGAAGACTGAGTCTTCCTACTGTCTATGTTTTGAGCGTTTCCTGTGTCACTAGTTTTACATTCCGATGCACCTCTGCAGGTTTACTGTGTCCCTTGGACCTTCCCATTGACGATGAAACACAGAAATTGCATCGGAATTAAATATAAGAGGCACAGTGCCGACTTAAGTACAGGAAGACTGAGTCTTCCGACTGTCTATAATTTGAGCGTTTCCTGTATCACCAGTTTTCCATTCCGATGCACCTCTACATGTTTTCTGTATCCCTTGGACCTTCACAGTGACGATGAAACACAGAAATTGCATCGGAATTAAATATAAGAGACACAATGCCGACTTAAGTACAAGAGAACAGTCTTCTTACAGCCAATGTTTTGACCGTTTCCTGTGTCACCAGTTTTACATTCTGATGCACCTCTGCAGGTTTACTGTATCCCTTGGACCTTCCCATTGACGATGAAACACAGAAATTGCATCGGAATTAAATATAAGAGACACAATGCCGACTGAAGTACAAGAAGACTGAGTCTTCCTACTGTCTATATTTTGAGCGTTTCCTGTGTCATCAGTTTTGCATTCCGATGCACCTCTGCAGGTTTACTGTATCCCTTGGACCTTCCCATTGACGATGAAAAACAGAAATTGCATCGGAATTAAATATAAGAGACACAATGCCGACTTAAGTACAGGAAGACTAAGACTTCCTTCTGTCTATGTTTTGAACGTTCGTTTCCTGTGTCATCAGTTTTACTTTCCGATGCACCTCTGCAGGTTAACTATATCCCTTGTACTTTCCCATTCACGATGAATCACTGAAATTGCATCGGAAATAAATATAAGAGACACAATGCCGACTTAAGTACAGGAAGACTGAGTCTTCCTACTCTCTGTGTTTTGAACGTTTCCTGTGTCATCAGTTTTACTTTCCGATGCACCTCTGCAGGTTTACTATATCCCTTGGACCTTCCCATTCAAGATGAAACACAGAAATTGCATCGGAATTAAATATAAGAGACACAATGCCTACTTAAGTACAGGAAGACTGAGCCTTCCTACTCTCTATAATTTGAGCGTTTCCTGTGTCACCAGTTTTACATTTTGATGCACCTCTGCAGGTTTACTGTATCCATTGGACCTTCCCATTGACGATGAAACACAGAAATTGCATCGGAATTAAATATAAGAGACACAATGCCGACTTAAGTACAGGAAGACTGAGTCTTCCTACTGTCTATGTTTTGAGCGTTTCCTGTGTCACCAGTTTTACATTCTGGTGCACCTCTGCAGGTTAACTGTATCCCTTGGACCTTCCCATTGACGATGAAACACAGAAATTGCATCGGAATTAAATATAAGAGACCCAATGCCGACTTAAGTACAGGAAGACTGAGTCTTCCTACTGTCTATGTTTTGAGCGTTTCCTGCGTCACCAGTTTTACATTCTGATGCACCTGTGCAGGTTTGCTGCATCCCTTGGACCTTAACATTGACGATGAAACACAGAAATTGCATCGGAATTAAATATAAGAGACACAATGCCGACTTAAGTACAAGAAGACTGAGTCTTCCTACTGTCTATGTTTTGAGCGTTTCCTGTGTCATCAGTTTTACATTCCGATGCACCTCTGCAGGTTTACTGTATCCCTTGGACCCTCCCACTGACGATGAAAAACAGAAATTGCATCGGAATTAAATATAAGAGACACAATGCCAACTTAAGTAAAGGAAGAATAAGTCTTCCTACTGTCTATGCTTTGAACGTTTCCTGTGTCATCAGTTTTACTTTCCGATGCACCTCTGCAGGTTTACTATATCCCTTGGACCTTCCCATTCACGATGAATCACTGAAATTTCATCGGAAATAAATGTAAGAGACACAAAGCCGACTTAAGTACAGGAAGACTGAGTCTTCCTACTGTCTATGTTTTGAGCGTTTCCTGTGTCATCAATTTTACATTCCGATGCAACTCTGCAGGTTTACTGTATCCTTTGGACCTTCCCATTGACGATGAAAAACAGAAATTGCATCGGAATTAAACATAAGAGACACAATGCCGACTTAAGTACAGGAAGACTAAGTCTTCCTACTGTCTATATTTTGAACGTTCGTTTCCTGTGTCATCAGTTTTACTTTCCGATGCACCTCTGCAGGTTTACTATATCCCTTGGACATTCCCATTCACGATTAAATACAGAAATTTCATCGGAAATAAAAATATGGGACACAATGCCGACTTAAGTACAGGAAGACTGAGTCTTCCTACTGTCTATGCTTTGAGCGTTTCCTGTGTCATCAGAGTTACTTTCCGATGCACCTCTGCAGGTTTACTGTATCCATTGGACCTTCCCATTGAGGATGAAACACAGAAATTGCATCGGAATTAAATATAAGAGACACAATGCCGACTTAAGTACAGGAAGACTGAGTCTTCCTACTGTCTATGTTTTGAACGTTTCCTGTGTCATCAGTTTTACTTTCCGATGCACCTCTGCAGGTTTACTATATCCCTTGGACCTTCCCATTCACGATGAAACACAGAAATTGCATCGGAATTAAATATAAGAGACACAATGCCGACTTAAGTACGGGAAGACTGAGTCTAACTACTGTGTATGTTTTGAGCGTTTCCTGTGTCACTAGTTTTACATTCCGATGCACCTCTGCAGGTTTACTGTATCCCTTGGACCTTCCCATTGACGATGTAACACAGAAATTGCATCGGGATTAAATATAAGAAACACAATGCCGACTTAAGTACAGGAAGACTGAGTCTTCCTACTGTCTATGTTTTGAGCGTTTCCTGTGTCACTAGTTTTACATTCTGATGCACCTCTGCAGGTTTCCTGTATCCCTTGGACCTTCCCGTTGACGATGAAACACAGAAATTGCATCGGAATTAAATATAAGAGACACAATGCCGACTTAAGTACAGGAAGACTGAATCTTACTACTGTCTATAATTTGAGCGTTTCCTGTGTCACCAGTTTTACATTCCGATGCACCTCTACAGGTTTACTATATCCCTTGGACCTTCCCATTCAGGATGAAACACAGAAATTGCATCGGAAATAAATATAAGAGACACAATGCCGACTTAAGTATAGGAAGTCTCAGTCTTCCTACTGTCTATGATTTTAGCGTTTCCTTTGTCACCAGATTTACATTCCGATGCACCTCTGCAGGTTTACTGTATCCCGTGGACCTTCCCATTGACGATGAAATACAGAAATTGCATCGGAATTATATATAAGACACACAATGCCGACATAAGTATAGGAAGACTGAGTCTTCCCACTGTCTATGATTTGAGCGCCTCCTGTGTCACCAGTTTTACATTCCAATGCACCTCTGCAGGTTTCCTGTATCCCTTGGAAATTCCCATTGGCGATGAAACACAGAAATTGCATCGAAATTAAATATAAGAGACACAATGCCGACATAAGTACAAGAAAACAGTCTTCGTACGGTCAATGTTTTGAGCGTTTCCTGTGTCACCAGTTTTACATTCCGATGCACCTCTGCCGGTTTACTGTATCCATTGGACCTTCCCATTGAGGATGAAACACAGAAATTGCATCGGAATTAAATATAAGAGACACAATGCCGACTTAAGTACAGGAAGACTGAGTCTTCCTACTGTCTATGTTTTGAACGTTTCCTGTGTCATTAGTTTTACTTTCCGATGCACCTCTGCAGGTTTACTATATCCCTTGGACCTTCCCATTCACGATGAAACACAGAAATTGCATCGGAATTAAATATAAGAGACACAATGCCGACTTAAGTACGGGAAGACTGAGTCTAACTACTGTGTATGATTTGAGCGTGTCCTGTGTCACTAGTTTTACATTCCGATGCACCTCTGCAGGTTTACTGTATCCCTTGGACCTTCCCATTGACGATGTAACACAGAAATTGCATCGGGATTAAATATAAGAAACACAATGCCGACTTAAGTACAGGAAGACTGAGTCTTCCTACTGTCTATGTTTTGAGCGTTTCCTGTGTCACTAGTTTTACATTCTGATGCACCTCTGCAGGTTTCCTGTATCCCTTGGACCTTCCCGTTGACGATGAAAGACAGAAATTGCATCGGAATTAAATATAAGAGACACAATACCGACTTAAGTACAGGAAGACTGAGTCTTACTACTGTCAATAATTTGAGCGTTTCCTGTGTCACCAGTTTTACATTCCGATGCACCTCTACAGGTTTACTATATCCCTTGGACCTTCCCATTCAGGATGAAACACAGAAATTGCATCGGAAATAAATATAAGAGACACAATGCCGACATAAGTATAGGAAGTCTCAGTCTTCCTACTGTCTATGATTTTAGCGTTCCTGTGTCACCAGATTTACATTCCGATGCACCTCTGCAGGTTTACTGTATCCCGTGGACCTTCCCATTGACGATGAAATACAGAAATTGCATCGGAATTATATATAAGACACACAATGCCGACATAAGAACAGGAAGACTGAGTCTTCCCACTGTCTATGATTTGAGCGCCTCCTGTGTCACCAGTTTTACATTCCAATGCACCTCTGCAGGTTTCCTGTATCCCTTGGAAATTCCCATTGGCGATGAAACACAGAAATTGCATCGAAATTAAATATAAGAGACACAATGCCGACATAAGTACAAGAAAACAGTCTTCGTACGGTCAATGTTTTGAGCGTTTCCTGTGTCACCAGTTTTACATTCCGATGCACCTCTGCCGGTTTACTGTATCCATTGGACCTTCCCATTGAGGATGAAACACAGAAATTGCATCGGAATTAAATATAAGAGACACAATGCCGACTTAAGTACAGGAAGACTGAGTCTTCCTACTGTCTATGTTTTGAGCGTTTCCTGTGTCACCAGTTTTACATGCTGATACAACCTCTGCAGGTTTACTGTATCCCTTGGACCTTCCCATTGACGATGAAACACGGAAATTGCATCGGAGTTAAATTTAAGAGACACAATGCATTACTTAAGTACAGGAAGACTGAGTCTTCCTGCTCTCTATAATTTGAGCGTTTCCTGTGTCACCAGTTTTACATTTTGATGCACCTCTGCAGGTTAACTGTATCCCTTGGACCTTCCCATTGACGATGAAACACAGAAATTGCATCGGAATTAAATATAAGAGACACAGTGCCGACTTAAGTACAGGAAGACTGAGTCTACCTACTGTCTATGTTTTGAGCGTTTCCCGCATCACCAGTTTTACATTCTGATGCACCTCTGCAGGTTTACTGTATCCCTTGGACCTTCACATTGACGATGAAACACAGAAATTGCATCGGAATTAAATATAAGAGACACAATGCCGACTTAAGTACAAGAAGACTGAGTCTTCCTACTGTCTATGTTTTGAGCGTTTCCTGTGTCATCACTTTTACATTCCGATGCACCTCTGCAGGTTTACTGTATCCCTTGGACCCTCCCATTGACGATTAAAAACAGAAATTGCAACGGAATTAAATATAAGAGACACAATGCCGACTTAAGTAATGGAAGAATAAGACTTCCTACTGTCTATGTTTTGAACGTTTCTTGTGTCATCAGTTTTACTTTCCGATGCACCTCTGCAGGTTTACTATATCCCTTGGACCTTCCCATTCACGATGAATCACTGAAATTTCATCGGAAATAAATATAAGAGACAGAAATCCGACTTAAGTAGAGGAAGACTGAGTCTTCCTACTGTCTATGCTTTGAACGTTTCCTGTGTCATCAGTTTTACATTCCGATGCACCTCTGCAGGTTTACTATATCCCTTGGACCTTCCCGTTCTCGATGAAACCCAGAAATTGCATCGGAATTAAATATAAGAGACACAATGCCGACTTAAGTACAGGAAGACTGAGTCTTCCTACTGTCTATGTTTTGAGCGTTTCCTGTGTCACCAATTTTACATTCCGATGCACCTCTGCAGGTTTACTGTATCCCTTGGACCTGCCTTTTGACGATGAAAAACAGAAATTGCCTCGGAATTAAACATAAGAGACACAATGCCAACTTAAGTACACGAAGACTAAGTCTTCCTACTGTCTATATTTTGAACGTTCGTTTCCTGTGTCATCAGTTTTACTTTCCGATGCACCTCCGCAGGTTTACTATATCCCTTGCACCTTCCCATTGACGATGAAACACAGAAATTGCATCGGAATTAAATATAAGAGACACAATGCCGACTTAAGTGCGGGAAGACTGAGTATAACTACTGTCTATGTTTTGAGCGTTTCCTGTGTCACTAGTTTTACATTCCGATGCACCTCTGCAGGTGTACTGTATCCCTTGCACCTTCCCATTGACGATGAAACACAGAAATTGCATCGGAATTAAATATAAGAGACACAATGCCGACTTAAGTGCGGGAAGACTGAGTCTAACTACTGTCTATGTTTTGAGCGTTTCCTGTGTCACTAGTTTTACATTCCGATGCACCTCTGCAGGTTTACTGTATCCCTTGGACCTTCCCATTGACGATGAAGCACAGAAATTTCATCGGAAATAAATATAAGGGACACAATGCCGACTTAAGTACAGGAAGACTGAGTCTTCCTACTGTCTATGTTTTGAGCGTTTCCTGTGTCACTAGTTTTACATACCGATGCACCTCTGCAGGTTTACTGTATCCCTTGGACCTTCCCGTTGACGATGAAACACAGAAATTGCATCGGAATTAAATATAAGAGACACAATGCCGACTTAAGTACAGGAAGACTGAGTCTTACTACTGTCTATAATTTGAGCGTTTCCTGTGTCACCAGTTTTACATTCCGATGCACCTCTACAGGTTTACTGTATCTCTTGGACCTTCACAATGACGCTGAAACACAGAAATTGCATCGGAATTAAATATAAGAGACACAATGCCGACTTAAGTATAGGAAGACTCAGTCTTCCTACTGTCTATGATTTGAGCATTTCCTGTGTCACCAGATTTACATTCCGATGCACCTCTGCAGGTTTAGTGTATCCCGTGGACCTTCCCATTGACGATGAAATACAGAAATTGCATCGGAATTATATATAAGACACACAATGCCGACATAAGTATAGGGAGACTGAGTCTTCCCACTGTCTATGATTTGAGCGCCTCCTGTGTCACCAGTTTTACATTCCAATACAGCTCTGCAGGTTTCCTGTATCCCTTGGAAATTCCCATTGACGATGAAACACAGAAATTGCATCGAATTAAATATAAGAGACACAATGTCGACATAACTACAAGAAAACAGTCTTCGTACGGTCAATGTTTTGAGCGTTTCCTGTGTCACCAGTTTTACATTCCGATGCACCTCTGCCGGTTTACTGTATCCATTGGACCTTCCCATTGAGGATGAAACACAAAATTGCATCGGAATTAAATATAAGAGACACAATGCCGACTTAAGTACAGGAAGACTGAGTCTTCCTACTGTCTATGTTTTGAACGTTTCCTGTGTCATCAGTTTTACTTTCCGATGCACCTCTGCAGGTTTACTATATCCCTTGGACCTTCCCATTCACGATGAAACACAGAAATTGCATCGGAATTAAATATAAGAGACACAATGCCGACTTAAGTACGGGAAGACTGAGTCTAACTACTGTGTATGTTTTGAGCGTTTCCTGTGTCACTAGTTTTACATTCCGATGCACCTCTGCAGGTTTACTGTATCCCTTGGACCTTCCCATTGACGATGTAACACAGAAATTGCATCGGGATTAAATATAAGAAACACAATGCCGACTTAAGTACAGGAAGACTGAGTCTTCCTACTGTCTATGTTTTGAGCGTTTCCTGTGTCACTAGTTTTACATTCTGATGCACCTCTGCAGGTTTCCTGTATCCCTTGGACCTTCCCGTTGACGATGAAACACAGAAATTGCATCGGAATTAAATATAAGAGACACAATACCGACTTAAGTACAGGAAGACTGAGTCTTACTACTGTCTATAATTTGAGCGTTTCCTGTGTCACCAGTTTTACATTCCGATGCACCTCTACAGGTTTACTATATCCCTTGGACCTTCCCATTCAGGATGAAACACAGAAATTGCATCGGAAATAAATATAAGAGACACAATGCCGACTTAAGTATAGGAAGTCTCAGTCTTCCTACTGTCTATGATTTTAGCGTTTCCTGTGTCACCAGATTTACATTCCGATGCACCTCTGCAGGTTTACTGTATCCCGTGGACCTTCCCATTGACAATGAAATACAGAAATTGCATCGGAATTATATATAAGACACACAATGCCGACATAAGTACAGGAAGACTGAGTCTTCCCACTGTCTATGATTTGAGCTCCTCCTGTGTCACCAGTTTTACATTCCAATGCACCTCTGCAGGTTTCCTGTATCCCTTGGAAATTCCCATTGACGATGAAACACAGAAATTGCATCGAAATTAAATATAAGAGACACAATGCCGACATAAGTACAAGAAAACAGTCTTCGTACGGTCAATGTTTTTAGCGTTTCCTGTGTCACCAGTTTTACATTCCGATGCACCTCTGCCGGTTTACTGTATCCATTGGACCTTCCCATTGAGGATGAAACACAGAAATTGCATCGGAATTAAATATAAGAGACACAATGCCGACTTAAGTACAGGAAGACTGAGTCTTCCTACTGTCTATGTTTTGAGCGTTTCCTGTGTCACCAGTTTTACATTCTGATACAACCTCTGCAGGTTTACTGTATCCCTTGGACCTTCCCATTGACGATGAAACACGGAAATTGCATCGGAGTTAAATTTAAGAGACACAATGCCTACTTAAGTACAGGAAGACTGAGTCTTCCTGCTCTCTATAATTTGAGCGTTTCCTGTGTCACCAGTTTTACATTTTGATGCACCTCTGCAGGTTAACTGTATCCCTTGGGCCTACCCATTGACGATGAAACACAGAAATTGCATCGGAGTTAAATATAAGAGACACAGTGCCGACTTAAGTACAGGAAACTGAGTCTACCTACTGTCTATGTTTTGAGCGTTTCCCGCATCACCAGTTTTACATTCTGATGCACCTCTGCAGGTTTACTGTATCCCTTGGACCTTCACATTGACGATGAAACACAGAAATTGCATCGGAATTAAATATAAGAGACACAATGCCGACATAAGTACAAGAAGACTGAGTCTTCCTACTGTCTATGTTTTGAGCGTTTCCTGTGTCATCACTTTTACATTGCGATGCACCTCTGCAGGTTTACTGTATCCCTTGGACCCTCCCATTGACGATTAAAAACAGAAATTGCATCGGAAATAAATATAAGAGACACAGTGCCGACTTAAGTACAGGAAGACTGAGTCTTCCGACTGTCTATAATTTGAGCGTTTCCTGTATCACCAGTTTTCCATTCCGATGCACCTCTACATGTTTTCTGTATCCCTTGGACATTCACAGTGACGATGAAGCACAGAAATTGCATCGGAATTAAATATAAGAGACACAATGACGACTTAAGTACAAGAAAACAGTCTTCTTACAGTCAATGTTTTGACCGTCTCCTGTGTCACCAGTTTTACATTCTGATGCACCTCTGCAGGTTTACTGTATCCCTTGGACCTTCCCATTGACGATGAAACACAGAAATTGCATCGAAATTAAATATAAGAGACACAATGCCGACTTAAGTAATGGAAGAATAAGACTTCCTACTGTCTATGTTTTGAACGTTTCTTGTGTCATCAGTTTTACTTTCCGATGCACCTCTGCAGGTATACTATATCCCTTGGACCTTCCCATTCACGATGAATCACTGAAATTTCATCGGAAATAAATATAAGAGACAGAAAGCCGACTTAAGTAGAGGAAGACTGAGTCTTCCTACTGTCTATGCTTTGAACGTTTCCTGTGTCATCAGTTTTACATTCCGATGCACCTCTGTAGGTTTACTATATCCCTTGGACCTTCCCATTGACGATGAAAAACAGAAATTGCATCGGAATTAAACATAAGAGACACAATGCCACCTTAAGTACACGAAGACTAAGTCTTCCTACTGTCTATTTTTTGAACGTTCGTTTCCTGTGTCATCAGTTTTACTTTCCGATGCACCTCCGCAGGTTTACTATATCCCTTGGACCTTCCCATTCACGATGAAACACAGAAATTTCATCGGAAATAAATATAAGGGACACAATGCCGACTTACGTACAGGAAGACTGAGTCTTCCTACTGTCTATGCTTTGAGCGTTTCCTGTGTCACCTATTTTACATTCCGATGCACCTCTGCAGGTGTACTGTATCCCTTGCACCTTCCCATTGACGATGAAACACAGAAATTGCATCGGAATTAAATATAAGAGACACAATGCCGACTTAAGTGCGGGAAGACTGAGTATAACTACTGTCTATGTTTTGAGCGTTTCCTGTGTCACTAGTTTTACATTCCGATGCACCTCTGCAGGTTTACTGTATCCCTTGGACCTTCCCATTGACGATGAAGCACAGAAATTTCATCGGAAATAAATATAAGGGACACAATGCCGACTTAAGTACAGGAAGACTGAGTCTTCCTACTGTCTATGTTTTGAGCGTTTCCTGTGTCACTAGTTTTACATTCCGATGCACCTCTGCAGGTTTACTGTATCCCTTGGACCTTCCCATTGACGATGAAACACAGAAATTGCATCGGAATTAAATATAAGAGACACAGTGCCGACTTAAGTACAGGAAGACTGAGTCCTCCGACTGTCTATAATTTGAGCGTTTCCTGTATCACCAGTTTTCCATTCCGATGCACCTCTACATGTTTTCTGTATCCCTTGGACATTCACAGTGACGATGAAGCACAGAAATTGCATCGGAATTAAATATAAGAGACACAATACCGTGTTAAGAACAGGAAGACTGAGTCTTCCTACGGTCTATGTTTTGAGCGTTTCCAGTGTGATCAGTTTTGCATTCCGATGCACCTCTGCAGGTTTACTGTATCCCTTGGACCTTCCTATTGACGATGAAACACAGAAATTGCATCGGAATTAAATATAAGAGACACAATGCCGACTTATGTACGGGAAGACTGAGTCTTCTTACGGTCTATGTTTTGAGCGTTTCCTGTGTCACCAGTTTTCCATTCCGATGCACCTCTGCAGGTTTAGTGTATCCATTGGACCTTCCCAATGAAGATGAAACACCGAAATTGCATCGCAATTAAATATAAGAGACACAATGCCGACGTAAGTACAGGAAGACTGAGTCTTCCTACTGTCTATGCTTTGAGCGTTTCCTGTGTCACCAGTTTTACATTCTGATGCACGTCTGCAAGTTTACTGTACCCCTTGGACCTTCACAGTGACGATCAAACACAGAAATTGCATCGGAATTAAATATAAGAGACACAATGCCGACTTAAGAACAAGAAAACAGTCTTCGTACGGTCAATGTTTTGAGCGTTTCCTGTGTCACCAGTTTTACATTCCGATGCACCTCTGCCGGTTTACTGTATCCATTGGACCTTCCCATTGAGGATGAAACACAGAAATTGCATCGGAATTAAATATAAGAGGCAGAATGCCGACTTAAGTACAGGAAGACTGAGTCTTCCTACTGTCTATGTTTTGAGCGTTTTCTGTGTCATCAGTTTCTCTTTCCGATGCACCTCAGCAGGTTTACTACATCCCTTGGACCTTCCCATTGGTGATGAAACACAGAAAATTCATCGGAAATAAATATAAGAGACACAATGCCGACTTAAGTACAGGAAGACTGAGTTTTCCTACTGTCTATAATTTGAGCGTTTCCTGTGTCACTAGTTTTACATTCCGATGCACCTCTGCAGGTTTACTGTATCCCTTAGACCTTCCCATTGACGATGAAACACAGAAATTGCGTCGGAATTAAATATAAGAGACACAATGCCGACTTAAGTACAGGAAGACTGAGTCTTCCTACTGTCTATGTTTTGAGCGTTTCCTGTGTCACCAGTTTTACATTCTTATGCACCTCTGCAGGTTTACTGTATCCCTTGGACCTTCCCATTGACGATGAAACACGGAAATTGCATCGGAGTTAAATTTAAGAGACACAATGCCTACTTAAGTACAGGAAGACTTAGTCTTCCTACTCTCTATAATTTGAGCGTTTCCTGTGTCACCAGTTTTACATTTTGATGCACCTCTGCAGGTTTACTGTATCCATTGGACCTTGCCATTGACAATGAAACACAGAAATTGCATCGGAATTAAATATAAGAGACACAATGCCGACTTAAGTACAGGAAGACTGAGTCTTCCTACTGTCTATGTTTTGAGCGTTTCCTGTGTCACCAGTTTTACATTCTGATGCACGTCTGCAAGTTTACTGTACCCCTTGGACCTTCACAGTGACGATCAAACACAGAAATTGCATCGGAATTAAATATAAGAGACACAATGCCGACTTAAGAACAAGAAAACAGTCTTCGTACGGTCAATGTTTTGAGCGTTTCCTGTGTCACCAGTTTTACATTCCGATGCACCTCTGCCGGTTTACTGTATCCATTGGACCTTCCCATTGAGGATGAAACACAGAAATTGCATCGGAATTAAATATAAGAGGCAGAATGCCGACTTAAGTACAGGAAGACTGAGTCTTCCTACTGTCTATGTTTTGAGCGTTTTCTGTGTCATCAGTTTCTCTTTCCGATGCACCTCAGCAGGTTTACTACATCCCTTGGACCTTCCCATTGGTGATGAAACACAGAAAATTCATCGGAAATAAATATAAGAGACACAATGCCGACTTAAGTACAGGAAGACTGAGTTTTCCTACTGTCTATAATTTGAGCGTTTCCTGTGTCACTAGTTTTACATTCCGATGCACCTCTGCAGGTTTACTGTATCCCTTAGACCTTCCCATTGACGATGAAACACAGAAATTGCGTCGGAATTAAATATAAGAGACACAATGCCGACTTAAGTACAGGAAGACTGAGTCTTCCTACTGTCTATGTTTTGAGCGTTTCCTGTGTCACCAGTTTTACATTCTTATGCACCTCTGCAGGTTTACTGTATCCCTTGGACCTTCCCATTGACGATGAAACACGGAAATTGCATCGGAGTTAAATTTAAGAGACACAATGCCTACTTAAGTACAGGAAGACTTAGTCTTCCTACTCTCTATAATTTGAGCGTTTCCTGTGTCACCAGTTTTACATTTTGATGCACCTCTGCAGGTTTACTGTATCCATTGGACCTTGCCATTGACAATGAAACACAGAAATTGCATCGGAATTAAATATAAGAGACACAATGCCGACTTAAGTACAGGAAGACTGAGTCTTCCTACTGTCTATGTTTTGAGCGTTTCCTGCGTCACCAGTTTTACATTCTGATGCACCTCTGCAGGTTTACTGTATCCCTTGGACCTTCACATTGACGATGAAACACAGAAATTGCATCGGAATTAAATATAAGAGACACAATGCCGACATAAGTACAAGAAGACTGAGTCTTCCTAGTGTCTATGTTTTGAGCGTTTCCTGTGTCATCAGTTTTACATTCCGATGCACCTCTGCAGGTTTACTGTATCACATGGACCCTCCCATTGACGATGAAAAACCGAAATTGCATCGGAATTAAATATAAGAGACACAATGCCAACTTAAGAATAAGACTTCCTACTGTCTATGTTTTGAACGTTTCCTGTGTCATCAGTTTTACTTTCCGATGCACCTCTGCAGGTTTACTATATCCCTTGGACATTCCCATTCACGATGAAACACAGAAATTTCATCGAAAATAAATATATGGGACACAATGCCGACTTAAGTACAGGAAGACTGAGTCTTCCTACTGTCTATGTTTTGAGCGTTTCCTGTGTCACTAGTTTTACATTCCGATGCACCTCAGCAGGTTTACTGTATCCCTTGGACCTTCCCATTGACGATGAAACACAGAAATAGCATCGGAATTAAATATAAGAGACACAATGCCGACTTAAGTACAGGAAGACTGAGTCTTCCTACTGTCTATGTTTTGAGCGTTTCCTGTGTCACTAGTTTTACATTCCGATGCACCTCTGCAGGTTTACTGTGTCCCTTGGACCTTCCCATTGATGATGAAACACAGAAATTGCATCGGAATTAAATATAAGAGTCACAGTGCCGACTTAAGTACAGGAAGACTGAGTCTTCCGACTGTCTATAATTTGAGCGTTTCCTGTATCACCAGTTTTCCATTCCGATGCACCTCTACATGTTTTCTGTATCCCTTGGACCTTCACAGTGACGATGAAACACAGAAATTGCATCGGAATTAAATCAAAGAGACACAATGCCGACTTAAGTACAAGAGAACAGTCTTCTTACAGTCAATGTTTTGACCGTTTCCTGTGTCACCAGTTTTACATTCTGATGCACATCTGCACGTTTACTGTATCCCTTGGACCTTCCCATTGACGATGAAACACAGAAATTGCATCGGAATTAAATATAAGAGACACAATGCCGACTTAAGTACAAGAAGACTGAGTCTTCCTACTGTCTATATTTTGAGCGTTTCCTGTGTCATCAGTTTTGCATTCCGATGCACCTCTGCAGGTTTACTGTATCCCTTGGACCTTCCCATTGACGATGAAAAACAGAAATTGCATCGGAATTAAATATAAGAGACACAATGCCGACTTAAGTACAGGAAGACTAAGACTTCCTTCTGTCTATGTTTTGAACGTTTCCTGTGTCATCAGTTTTACTTTCCGATGCACCTCTGCAGGTTTACTATATCCCTTGTACTTTCCCATTCACGATTAATCACTGAAATTGCATCGGATATAAATATAAGAGACACAATGCCGACTTAAGTACAGGAAGACTGAGTCTTCCTACTCTCTATGTTTGAACGTTTCCTGTGTCATCAGTTTTACTTTCCGATGCAGCTCTGCAGGTTTACTATATCCCTTGGACCTTCCCATTCAAGATGAAACACAGAAATTGCATCGGAATTAAATATAAGAGACACAATGCCGACTTAAGTACGGGAAGACTGAGTCTAACTACTGTGTATGTTTTGAGCGTTTCCTGTGTCACTAGTTTTACATTCCGATGCACCTCTGCAGGTTTACTGTATCCCTTGGACCTTCCCATTGACGATGAAACACGGAAATTGCATCGGAGTTAAATTTAAGAGACACAATGCCTACTTAAGTACAGGAAGACTGAGCCTTCCTACTCTCTATAATTTGAGCGTTTCCTGTGTCACCAGTTTTACATTTTGATGCACCTCTGCAGGTTTACTGTATCCATTGGACCTTCCCATTGACGATGAAACACAGAAATTGCATCGGAATTAAATATAAGAGACACAATGCCGACTTAAGTACAGGAAGACTGAGTCTTCCTGCTGTCTATGTTTTGAGCGTTTCCTGTGTCACTAGTTTTACATTCCGATGCACCTCTGCAGGTTTACTGTGTCCCTTGGACCTGCCCATTGACGATGAAACACAGAAATTGCATCGGAATTAAATATAAGAGGCACAGTGCCGACTTAAGTACAGGAAGACTGAGTCTTCCGACTGTCTATAATTTGAGCGTTTCCTGTATCACCAGTTTTCCATTCCGATGCACCTCTACATGTTTTCTGTATCCCTTGGACCTTCACAGTGACGATGAAACACAGAAATTGCATCGGAATTAAATATAAGAGACATAATGCCGACTTAAGTACAAGAGAACAGTCTTCTTACAGTCAATGTTTTGACCGTTTCCTGTGTCACCAGTTTTACATTCTGATGCACCTCTGCAGGTTTACTGTATCCCTTGGACCTTCCCATTGACGATGAAACACAGAAATTGCATCGGAATTAAATATAAGAGACACAATGCCGACTTAAGTACAAGAAGACTGAGTCTTCCTACTGTCTATATTTTGAGCGTTTCCTGTGTCATCAGTTTTGCATTCCGATGCACCTCTGCAGGTTTACTTTATCCCTTGGACCTTCCCATTGACGATGAAAAACAGATTGCATCGGAATTAAATATAAGAGACACAATGCCGACTTAAGTACAGGAAGACTAAGACTTCCTTCTGTCTATGTTTTGAACGTTTCCTGTGTCATCAGTTTTACTTTCCTATGCACCTCTGCAGGTTTACTATATCCCTTGTACTTTCCCATTCACGATGAATCACGGAAATTGCATCGGAAATAAATATAAGAGACACAATGCCGACTTAAGTACAGGAAGACTGAGTCTTCCTACTCTCTATGTTTTGAACGTTTCCTGTGTCATCAGTTTTACTTTCCGATGCACCTCTGCAGGTTTACTATATCCCTTGGACCTTCCCATTGACGATGTAACACAGAAATTGCATCGGGATTAAATATAAGAGACACAATGCCGACTTAAGTACAGGAAGACTGAGTCTTCCTACTGTCTATGCTTTGAGCGTTTCCTGTGTCACCTATTTTACATTCCGATGCACCCTTGGAAATTCCCATTGACGATGAAACACAGAAATTGCATCGAATTAAATATAAGAGACACAATGCCGACATAACTACAAGAAAACAGTCTTCGTACGGTCAATGTTTTGAGCGTTTTCTGTGTCACCAGTTTTACATTCCGATGCACCTCTGCCGGTTTACTGTATCCCTTGGACCTTCCCATTGACGATGTAACACAGAAATTGCATCGGGATTAAATATAAGAAACACAATGCCGACTTAAGTACAGGAAGACTGAGTCTTCCTACTGTCTATGTTTTGAACGTTTCCTGTGTCATCAGTTTTACTTTCCGATGCACCTCTGCAGGTTTACTATATCCCTTGGACCTTCCCATTCACGATGAAACACAGATATTGCATCGGAATTAAATATAAGAGACACAATGCCGACTTAAGTACGGGAAGACTGAGTCTAACTACTGTGTATGTTTTGAGCGTTTCCTGTGTCACTAGTTTTACATTCCGATGCACCTCTGCAGGTTTACTGTATCCCTTGGACCTTCCCATTGACGATGTAACACAGAAATTGCATCGGGATTAAATATAAGAAACACAATGCCGACTTAAGTACAGGAAGACTGAGTCTTCCTACTGTCTATGTTTTGAGCGTTTCCTGTGTCACTAGTTTTACATTCTGATGCACCTCTGCAGGTTTCCTGTATCCCTTGGACCTTCCCGTTGACGATGAAACACAGAAATTGCATCGGAATTAAATATAAGAGACACAATGCCGACTTAAGTACAGGAAGACTGAGTCTTACTACTGTCTATAATTTGAGCGTTTCCTGTGTCACCAGTTTTACATTCCGATGCACCTCTACAGGTTTACTATATCCCTTGGACCTTCCCATTCAGGATGAAACACAGATATTGCATCGGAAATAAATATAAGAGACACAATGCCGACTTAAGTATAGGAAGTCTCAGTCTTCCTACTGTCTATGATTTTAGCGTTTCCTGTGTCACCAGATTTACATTCCGATGCACCTCTGCAGGTTTACTGTATCCCGTGGACCTTCCCATTGACGATGAAATACAGAAATTGCATCGGAATTATATATAAGACACACAATGCCGACTTAAGTACAGGAAGACTGAGTCTTCCCACTGTCTATGATTTGAGCGCCTCCTGTGTCACCAGTTTTACATTCCAATGCACCTCTGCAGGTTTCCTGTATCCCTTGGAAATTCCCATTGGCGATGAAACACAGAAATTGCATCGAAATTAAATATAAGAGACACAATGCCGACATAAGTACAAGAAAACAGTCTTCGTACGGTCAATGTTTTGAGCGTTTCCTGTGTCACCAGTTTTACATTCCGATGCACCTCTGCCGGTTTACTGTATCCATTGGACCTTCCCATTGAGGATGAAACACAGAAATTGCATCGGAATTAAATATAAGAGACACAATGCCGACTTAAGTACAGGAAGACTGAGTCTTCCTACTGTCTATGTTTTGAACGTTTCCTGTGTCATCAGTTTTACTTTCCGATGCACCTCTGCAGGTTTACTATATCCCTTGGACCTTCCCATTCACGATGAAACACAGAAATTGCATCGGAATTAAATATAAGAGACACAATGCCGACTTAAGTACGGGAAGACTGAGTCTAACTACTGTGTATGTTTTGAGCGTGTCCTGTGTCACTAGTTTTACATTCCGATGCACCTCTGCAGGTTTACTGTATCCCTTGGACCTTCCCATTGACGATGTAACACAGAAATTGCATCGGGATTAAATATAAGAAACACAATGCCGACTTAAGTACAGGAAGACTGAGTCTTCCTACTGTCTATGTTTTGAGCGTTTCCTGTGTCACTAGTTTTACATTCTGATGCACCTCTGCAGGTTTCCTGTATCCCTTGGACCTTCCCGATGACGATGAAACACAGAAATTGCATCGGAATTAAATATAAGAGACACAATGCCGACTTAAGTACAGGAAGACTGAGTCTTACTACTGTCTATAATTTGAGCGTTTCCTGTGTCACCAGTTTTACATTCCGATGCACCTCTACAGGTTTACTATATCCCTTGGACCTTCCCATTCAGGATGAAACACAGAAATTGCATCGGAAATAAATATAAGAGACACAATGCCGACTTAAGTATAGGAAGTCTCAGTCTTCCTACTGTCTATGATTTTAGCGTTCCTGTGTCACCAGATTTACATTCCGATGCACCTCTGCAGGTTTACTGTATCCCGTGGACCTTCCCATTGACGATGAAATACAGAAATTGCATCGGAATTATATATAAGACACACAATGCCGACATAAGTACAGGAAGACTGAGTCTTCCCACTGTCTATGATTTGAGCGCCTCCTGTGTCACCAGTTTTACATTCCAATGCACCTCTGCAGGTTTCCTGTATCCCTTGGAAATTCCCATTGGCGATGAAACACAGAAATTGCATCGAAATTAAATATAAGAGACACAATGCCGACATAAGTACAAGAAAACAGTCTTCGTACGGTCAATGTTTTGAGCGTTTCCTGTGTCACCAGTTTTACATTCCAATGCACCTCTGCCGGTTTACTGTATCCATTGGACCTTCCCATTGAGGATGAAACACAGAAATTGCATCGGAATTAAATATAAGAGACACAATGCCGACTTAAGTACAGGAAGACTGAGTCTTCCTACTGTCTATGTTTTGAGCGTTTCCTGTGTCACCAGTTTTACATTCTGATACAACCTCTGCAGGTTTACTGTATCCCTTGGACCTTCCCATTGACGATGAAACACGGAAATTGCATCGGAGTTAAATTTAAGAGACACAATGCATTACTTAAGTACAGGAAGACTGAGTCTTCCTGCTCTCTATAATTTGAGCGTTTCCTGTGTCACCAGTTTTACATTTTGATGCACCTCTGCAGGTTAACTGTATCCCTTGGACCTTCCCATTGACGATGAAACACAGAAATTGCATCGGAATTAAATATAAGAGACACAGTGCCGACTTAAGTACAGGAAGACTGAGTCTACCTACTGTCTATCTTTTGAGCGTTTCCCGCATCACCAGTTTTACATTCTGATGCACCTCTGCAGATTTACTGTATCCCTTGGACCTTCACATTGACGATGAAACACAGAAATTGCATCGGAATTAAATATAAGAGACACAATGCCGACTTAAGTACAAGAAGACTGAGTCTTCCTACTGTCTATGTTTTGAGCGTTTCCTGTGTCATCACTTTTACATTCCGATGCACCTCTGCAGGTTTACTGTATCCCTTGGACCCTCCCATTGACGATTAAAAACAGAAATTGCAACGGAGTTAAATATAAGAGACACAATGCCGACTTAAGTAATGGAAGAATAAGACTTCCTACCGGGTATGTTTTGAACGTCTCTTGTGTCATCAGTTTTACTTTCCGATGCACCTCTGCAGGTTTACTATATCCCTTGGACCTTCCCATTCACGATGAATCACTGAAATTTCATCGGAAATAAATATAAGAGACAGAAAGCCGACTTAAGTAGAGGAAGACTGAGTCTTCCTACTGTCTATGCTTTGAACGTTTCCTGTGTCATCAGTTTTACATTCCGATGCACCTCTGCAGGTTTACTATATCCCTTGGACCTTCCCGTTCACGATGAAACACAGAAATTGCATCGGAATTAAATATAAGAGACACAAAGCCGACTTAAATACAGGAAGACTGAGTCTTCCTACTGTCTATGTTTTGAGCGTTTCCTGTGAAACCAGTTTTACATTCCGATGCACCTCAGCAGGTTTACTGTATCCCTTGGACCTTCCCATTGACGATGAAACACAGAAATTGCATCGGAATTAAATATAAGAGACACAATGCCGACTTAAGTACAAGAAAACAGTCTTCTTATAGTCAATGTTTTGAGCGTTTCCTGTGTCACCAGTTTTACAATTCGATGAACCTCTGCAGGTTTACTGTATCCCTTGGACCTTCCGATTGACGATGGAAAGCAGAAATTGCATCGGAATTAAATATAAGAGACACAATGCCGACTTAAGTACAGGAAGATTGAGTCTTCCTACTGTCTATGAGTTGAGCGTTTCCTGTGTCACCAGTTTTACATTCTGATGCACCTCTGCAGGCTTACTGTATCCCTTGGACCTTCCCATTGACGATGAAACACTGAAATTGCGTCGGAATTAAATATAAGAGTTACAATGCCGACTTAAGTACAGGAAGACAGAGTCTTCCTACTGTCTATGTTTAGAGCGTTTCCTGCGTCACCAGTTTTACATTCGGATGCACCTCTGCAGGTTTACTGTATCCCTTGGACCTTCCCATTGACGATGAAACACAGAAATTGCATCGGAATTAAATATAAGAGACACAATGCCGACTTAACTACAGGAAGAATGAGTCTTCCTACTGCCTATAATTTGAGCGTTTCCTGTGCCACCAGTTTTACATTCCGATGCACCTCTACAGGTTTACTGTATCCCTTGGACCTTCACAGTGACGATGAAACACAGAAATTGCATCGGAATTAAATATAAGAGACACAATGCCGACTTAAGTACAAGAAAACAGTCTTCTTATAGTCTATGTTTTGAGCGTTTCCTGTGTCACCAGTTTTACAATTCGATGCACCTCTGCAGGTTTACTGTATCCCTTGGACCTTCCGATTGACGATGGAAAGCAGAAATTGCATCGGAATTAAATATAAGAGACACAATGCCGACTTAAGTACAGGAAGAATGAGTCTTCCTACTGTCTATGTGTTGAGCGTTTCCTGTGTCACCAGTTTTACATTCTGATGCACCTCTGCAGGTTTACTGTATCCCTTGGACCTTCCCATTGACGATGAAACACAGAAATTGCATCGGAATTAAATATAAGAGACACAATCCCGACTTAAGTACACGAAGACTAAGTGTTCCTACTGTCTCTAATTTGAGCGTTTAATGTGTCACCAGTTTTACATTCCGATGCACCTCTACAGGTTTACTGTATCCCTTGGACATTCACAGTGACGATGAAACACAGGAATTGCATCGGAATTAAATATAAGAAACACAATGCCGACTTAAGTACAGGAAGACTAAGTCTTCCTACTGTCTATGTTTTGAGCGTCTCCCGTGTACCCGGTTTTACATTCCGATGCACCTCTGCAGGTTTACTGTATCCCTTGGACCTTCCCATTGATGATGAAACACAGAAATTGCATCGGAATTAAATATAAGAGACACAATGCCGACTTCTGTACAGGAAGACTGAGTCTTCCTACTGTCTATATTTTGAGCGTTTCCTGTGTCACTAGTTTTACATTCCGATGCACATCTGCAGGTTTACTGTATCCCTTGGACCTTCCCATTGACGATGAAACACAGAAATTGCATCGGAATTAAATATAAGAGACACAATGCCGACTTAAGTACAGGAACACTGAGTCTTCTTACTGTCCAAACTTTGAGCGTTTCCTGTGTCACTAGTTTTACATTCCGATGCACCTCTGCAGGTTTACTGTATCCCTTGGACCTTCCCATTGACGATGAAACACAGAAATTGCATCGGAATTAAATATAAGAGACACAATGCCGACTTAAGTACAGGAAGAATGAGTCTTCCTACTGTCTATGTTTTGAGCGTTTTCTGTGTCGTCAATTTTACGTTCCGATGCACCTCTGCAGGTTTACTATATCCCTTGGACCTTCCCATTCACGATGAAACACAGAAATTTCATCGGAAATAAATATAAGAGACACAATACCGACTTAAGTACAGGAAGACTGAGTCTTCCTACTGTCTATGTTTTGAGCGTTTCCTGTGAAACCAGTTTTACATTCCGATGCACCTCTGCAGGTTTACTGTATCCCTTGGACCTTCCCATTGACGATGAAACACAGAAATTGCATCGGAATTAAATATAAGAGACACAATGCCGACTTAAGTACAGGAAGACTGAGTCTTCCCACTGTCTATGTTTTGAGCGTTTCCTGTGTCACTAGTTTTACATTCCGATGCACCACTGCAGGATTACTGTATCCCTTGGACCTTCCCATTGACGATGAAACACAGAAATTGCATCGGAATTAAATATAAGAGACACAATGCCGACTTAAGTACAGGAACAATGAGTCTTCCTACTATGTGTTGAGCGTTTCCTGTGTCACCAGTTTTACATTCAGATGCACCTCTGCAGGCTTACTGTATCCCTGGGACCTTCCCATTGACGATGAAACACTGAAATTGCGTCGGAATTAAATATAAGAGTTACAATGCCGACTTAAGTACAGGAAGACTGAGTCTTCCTACTGTCTATGTTTTGAACGCTTCCTGTGTCACTAGTTTTACATTCCGATGCACCTCTGCAGGTTTACTGTATCCCTTGGACCTTCCCATTAACGATGGAAAACAGAAATCGCATCAGAATTAAATTTAAGAGACACAATGCCGGCTTAAGGACAGGAAGACTGAATCTTCCTACTGTCTACAATTTGAGCGTTTCCTGTGTCACCAGTTTTACATTCCGATGCACCTCTACAGGTTTACAGTATCCCTTGGACCTTCACAGTGACGATGAAACACAGAAATCGCATCGGAATTAAATATAAGAGACACAATGCCGACTTAAGTACAGGAAGACTGAGTCCTCTTACTGTCCAAACTTTGAGCGTTTCCTGTGTCACTAGTTTTACATTCCAATGCACCTCTGCAGGTTTACTGTATCCCTTGGACCTTCCCATTGACGATGAAACACAGAAATTGCATCGGAATTAAATATAAGAGACACAATGCCGACTTAAGTACAGGAAGAATGAGTCTTCCTACTGTCTATGTGTTGAGCGTTTCCTGTGTCACCAGTTTTACATTCTGATGCACCTCTGCAGGTTTACTGTATCCCTTGGACCTTCCCATTGACGATGAAACACAGAAATTGCATCCGAATTAAATACAAGAGACACAATGCCGACTTAAGTACAGGAAGACTGAGTCTTCCTACTGTCTATAATTTGAGCGTTTCCTGTGTCACCAGTTTTACATTCCGATGCACCTTACAGGTTCAATGTATCCCTTGGACCTTCACAGTGACAATGAAACACAGGAATTGCAACGGAATTAAATATAAGAGACACAATGCCGACTTAAGTACAGGAAGACTAAGTCTTCCTACTGTCTATGTTTTGAGCGTTTTCTGTGTCGTCAGTTTTACGTTCCGATGCACCTCTGCAGGTTTACTATATCCCTTGGACCTTCCCATTCACGATGAAACACAGATATTTCATCGGAAATAAATATAAGAGACACATTACCGACTTAAGTACAGGAAGACTGAGTCTTCCTACTGTCTATGTTTTGAGCGTTTCCTGTGAAACCAGTTTTACATTCCGATGCACCTCTGCAGGATTACTGTATCCCTTGGACCTTCCCATTGACGATGAAACACAGAAATTGCATCGGAATTAAATATAAGAGACACAATGCCGACTTAAGTACAGGAAGACTGAGTCTTCCTACTGTCTATGTGTTGAGCGTTTCCTGTGTCACCAGTTTTACAATCAGATGCACCTCTGCAGGCTTACTGTATCCCTGGGACCTTCCCATTGACGATGAAACACTGAAATTGCGTCGGAATTAAATATAAGAGTTACAATGCCGACTTAAGTACAGGAAGACAGAGTCTTCCTACTGTCTATGTTTAGAGCGTTTCCTGTGTCACCAGTTTTACATTCTGATGCACCTATGCAGGTTTACTGTAACCCTTGGACCTTCACAGTGACAATGAAATACAGAAATTGCATCGGAATTAAATATAAGAGACACAATGCCGACTTAAGTACAGGAAGACTGAGTCTTCCTACTGTCTATGTTTTGAGCGCTTCCTGTGTCACTAGTTTTACATTCCGATGCACCTCTGCAGGTTTACTGAATCCCTTGGACCTTCCCATTAACGATGGAAAACAGAAATCGCATCAGAATTAAATTTAAGAGACACAATGCCGACTTAAGAACAGGAAGATTGAATCTTCCTACTGTCTACAATTTGAGCGTTTCCTGTGTCACCAGTTTTACATTCCGATGCACCTCTACAGGTTTACAGTATCCCTTGGACCTTCACAGTGACGATGAAACACAGAAATCGCATCGGAATTAAATATAAGAGACACATGCCGACTTAAGTACAAGAAAACAGTCTTCTTACAGTCAATGGTTTGAGCGTTTCCTGTGTCACC
This sequence comes from Schistocerca nitens, assembly GCF_023898315.1. Taxonomy (NCBI): domain Eukaryota; kingdom Metazoa; phylum Arthropoda; class Insecta; order Orthoptera; family Acrididae; genus Schistocerca; species Schistocerca nitens. The sequence continues at coordinate 10,468,321 of NC_064621.1, read as the reverse complement.
AGTTTTACATTCCGATGCACCTCTGCAGGTTTACTGTATCTACTGGACCTACCCATTGGCGATGAAACACACAAATTGCATCGAAATTAAATATAAGAGACACATTGCCGACTTAAGTACAGGAAGACTGAGTCTTCCTACTGTCTATGTTTTGAGCGTTTCCTGTGTCATAAGTTTTACTTTCCGATGCACTTCTGCTTGTTTATTATATCCCTTGGACCATCCCGTTGACGATGAAACACAGAATTTTTCATAGGAAATAAATATAAGAGACACAATGCCGACTTAAGTACAGGAATACTGAGTCTTCCTACTGTCTGTGTTTTGAGCGTTACCTGTGTCACCAGTTTTACATTCCGATGCACCTCTGCAGGCTTACTGTATCCCTTGGTCCTTCCCATTGACGATGAAACACAGAAATTGCGTCGGAATTAAATATAAGAGTTACAATGCCGACTTAAGTACAGGAAGACAGAGTCTTCCTACTGCCTATGTTTAGAGCGTTTCCTGTGTCACCAGTTTTACATTCTGATGCACCTCTGCAGGTTTACTGTACCCTTGGACCTTCCCATTGACGATGAAACACAGAAATTGCATCGGAATTAAATATAAGAGACACAATCCCGACATAAGTACACGAAGACTAAGTGTTCCTACTGTCTATAATTTGAGAGTTTAATGTGTCACCAGTTTTACATTCCGATGCACCTCTACAGGTTTACTGTATCCCTTGGACATTCACAGTGTCGATGAAACACAGGAATTGCATCGGAATTAAATATAAGAAACACAATGCCGACTTAAGTACAGGAAGACTAAGTCTTCCTACTGTCTATGTTTTGAGCGTCTCCCGTGTAACCAGTTTTACATTCCGATGCACCTCTGCAGGTTTACTGTATCCCTTGGACCTTCCCATTGACGATGAAACACAGAAATTGCATCGGAATTAAATATAAGAGACACAATGCCGACTTCAGTACAGGAAGACTGAGTCTTCCTACTGTCTATATTTTGAGCGTTTCCTGTGTCACTAGTTTTACATTCCGATGCACATCTGCAGGTTTACTGTATCCCTTGGACCTTCCCATTGACGATGAAGCACAGAAATTGCATCGGAATTAAATATAAGAGACACAATGCCGACTTAAGTACAAGAAAACAGTCTTCTTATAGTCAATGATTTGAGCGTTTCCTGTGTCACCAGTTTTGCATTCTGATGCACCTCTGCAGGTTTACTGTATCCCTTGGACCTTCCCATTGACGATGAAACACAGAAATTGCATCGGAATTAAATATAAGAGACACAATGCCGACTTAAGTACAGGAAGACTGAGTCTTCCTACTGTCTATAATTTGAGCGTTTCCTGTGTCACCAGTTTTACATTCCGATGCACCTTACAGGTTCAATGTATCCCTTGGACCTTCACAGTGACGATGAAACACAGGAATTGCATCGGAATTAAATATAAGAGACCCAATGCCGACTTAAGTAGAGGAAGACTAAGTCTTCCTACTGTCTATGTTTTGAGCGTTTTCTGTGTCGTCAGTTTTACGTTCCGATGCACCTCTGCAGGTTTACTATATCCCTTGGACCTTCCCATTCACGATGAAACACAGAAATTTCATCGGAAATAAATATAAGAGACACAAAGCCGACTTAAATACAGGAAGACTGAGTCTTCCTACTCTCTATGTTTTGAGCGTTTCCTGTGAAACCAGTTTTACATTCCGATGCACCTCAGCAGGTTTACTGTATCCCTTGGACCTTCCCATTGACGATGAAACACAGAAATTGCATCGGAATTAAATATAAGAGACACAATGCCGACTTAAGTACAGGAAGACTGAGTCTTCCTACTGTCTATGTTTTCAGCGTTTCCTGTGTCACTAGTTTTACATTCCGATGCACCTCTGCAGGTTTACTGTATCCCTTGGACCTTCCCATTGACGATGAAACACAGAAATTGCATCGGAATTAAATATAAGAGACACAATGCCGACTTAAGTACAGGAACAATGAGTCTTCCTACTGTCTATGTGTTGAGCGTTTCCTGTGTCACCAGTTTTACATTCCGATGCACCTCTGCAGGCTTACTGTATCCCTTGGACCTTCCCATTGACGATGAAACACTGAAATTGCGTCGGAATTAAATATAAGAGTTACAATGCCGACTTAAGTACAGGAAGACAGAGTCTTCCTACTGTCTATGTTTAGAGCGTTTCCTGCGTCACCAGTTTTACATTCGGATGCACCTCTGCAGGTTTACTGTATCCCTTGGACCTTCCCATTGACGATGAAACACAGAAATTGCATCGGAATTAAATATAAGAGACACAATGCCGACTTAACTACAGGAAGAATGAGTCTTCCTACTGCCTATAATTTGAGCGTTTCCTGTGCCACCAGTTTTACATTCCGATGCACCTCTACAGGTTTACTGTATCCCTTGGACCTTCACAGTGACGATGAAACACAGAAATTGCATCGGAATTAAATATAAGAGACACAATGCCAACTTAAGTACAGGAAGACAGAGTCTTCCTACTGCCTATGTTTAGAGCGTTTCCTGTGTCACCAGTTTTACATTCTGATGCACCTCTGCAGGTTTACTGTATCCCTTGGACCTTCCCATTGACGATGAAACACAGAAATTGCATCGGAATTAAATATAAGAGACACAATCCCGACTTAAGTACACGAAGACTAAGTGTTCCTACTGTCTCTAATTTGAGCGTTTAATGTGTCACCAGTTTTACATTCCGATGCACCTCTACAGGTTTACTGTATCCCTTGGACATTCACAGTGACGATGAAACACAGGAATTGCATCGGAATTAAATATAAGAAACACAATGCCGACTTAAGTACAGGAAGACTAAGTCTTCCTACTGTCTATGTTTTGAGCGTCTCCCGTGTACCCGGTTTTACATTCCGATGCACCTCAGCAGGTTTACTGTATCCCTTGGACCTTCCCATTGACGATGAAACACAGAAATTGCATCGGAATTAAATATAAGAGACACAATGCCGACTTCTGTACAGGAAGACTGAGTCTTCCTACTGTCTATATTTTGAGCGTTTCCTGTGTCACTAGTTTTACATTCCGATGCACATCTGCAGGTTTACTGTATCCCTTGGACCTTCCCATTGACGATGAAACACAGAAATTGCATCGTAATTAAATATAAGAGACACAATGCCGACTTAAGTACAGGAAGACTGAGTCCTCTTACTGTCCAAACTTTGAGCGTTTCCTGTGTCACTAGTTTTACATTCCGATGCACCTCTGCAGGTTTACTGTATCCCTTGGACCTTCCCATTGACGATGAAACACAGAAATTGCATCGGAATTAAATATAAGAGACACAATGCCGACTTAAGTACAGGAAGAATGAGTCTTCCTACTGTCTATGTGTTGAGCGTTTACAGTGTCACCAGTTTTACATTCTGATGCACCTCTGCAGGTTTACTGTATCCCTTGGACCTTCCCATTGACGATGAAACACAGATATTGCATCGGAATTAAATATAAGAGACACAATGCCGACTTAAGTACAGGAAGACTGAGTCTTCCTACTGTCTATAATTTGAGCGTTTCCTGTGTCACCAGTTTTACATTCCGATGCACCTTACAGGTTCAATGTATCCCTTGGACCTTCACAGTGACAATGAAACACAGGAATTGCATCGGAATTAAATATAAGAGACACAATGCCGACTTAAGTACAGGAAGACTAAGTCTTCCTACTGTCTATGTTTTGAGCGTTTTCTGTGTCGTCAGTTTTACGATCCGATGCACCTCTGCAGGTTTACTATATCCCTTGGACCTTCCCATTCACGATGAAACACAGAAATTTCATCGGAAATAAATATAAGAGACACAATACCGACTTAAGTACAGGAAGACTGAGTCTTCCTACTGTCTATGTTTTGAGCGTTTCCTGTGAAACCAGTTTTACATTCCGATGCACCTCTGCAGGTTTACTTTATCCCTTGGACCTTCCCATTGACGATGAAACACAGAAATTGCATCGGAATTAAATATAAGAGACACAATGCCGACTTAAGTACAAGAAAACAGTCTTCTTATAGTCAATGTTTTGAGCGTTTCCTGTGTCACCAGTTTTACAATTCGATGAACCTCTGCAGGTTTACTGTATCCCTTGGACCTTCCGATTGACGATGGAAAGCAGAAATTGCATCGGAATTAAATATAACAGACACAATGCCGACTTAAGTACAGGAAGATTGAGTCTTCCTACTGTCTATGAGTTGAGCGTTTCCTGTGTCACCAGTTTTACATTCTGATGCACCTCTGCAGGTTTACTGTATCCCTTGGACCTTCCCATTGACGATGAAACACAGAAATTGCATCGGAATTAAATATAAGAGACACAATGCCGACCTAAGTACAGGAAGACTGAGTCTTCCTACTGTCTATAATTTGAGCGTTTCCTGTGTCACCAGTTTTACATTCCGATGCACCTTATAGGTTCAATGTATCCCTTGGACCTTCACAGTGACGATGAAACACAGGAATTGCATCGGAATTAAATATAAGAGTCACAATGCCGACTTAAGTACAGGAAGACAGAGTCTTCCTACTGCCTATGCTTAGAGCGTTTCCTGTGTCACCAGTTTTACATTCTGATGCACCTCTGCAGGTTTACTGTATCCCTTGGACCTTCCCATTGACGATGAAACACAGAAATTGCATCGGAATTAAATATAAGAGACACAATGCCGACTTCAGTACAGGAAGACTGAGTCTTCCTACTGCCTATATTTTGAGCGTTTCCTCTGTCACTAGTTTTACATTCCGATGCACATCTGCAGGTTTACTGTATCCCTTGGACCTTCCCATTGACGATGAAGCACAGAAATTGCATCGGAATTAAATATAAAAGACACAATGCCTACTTAAGTACAGGAAGACTGAGTCTTCTTAATGTCCAAGTTTTTGAGCGTTTCCTGTGTCACTAGTTTTACATTCCGATGCACCTCTGCAGATTTACTCAATCCCTTGGACCTTCCCATTGACGATGAAACACAGAAATTGCATCGGAATTAAACATAAGAGACACAATGCCGACTTAAGTACAGGAACAATGAGTCTTCCTACTATCTATTTGTTGAGCGTTTGCTGTGTCACTAGTTTTACATTCTGATGCACCTCTGCAGGTTTACTGTACCCCTTGGAACTTCCCATTGACGATGAAACACAGAAATTGCATCGGAATTAAATATAAGAGACACAATGCCGACTTAAGTACAGGAAGACTGAGTCTTCCTACTGTCTATAATTTGAGCGTTTCCTGTGTCACCAGTTTTACATTCCGATGCACCTTACAGGTTCAATGTATCCCTTGGACCTTCAAAGTGACGATGAAACACAGGAATTGCATCGCAATTAAATATAAGAGACCCAATGCCGACTTAAGTACAGGAAGACTAAGTCTTCCTACTGTCTATGTTTTGAGCGTTTTCTGTGTCGTCAGTTTTACGTTCCGATGCACCTCTGCAGGTTTACTATATCCCTTGGACCTTCCCATTCACGATGAAACACAGAAATTTCATCGGAAATAAATATAAGAGACACAATGCCGACTTAAATACAGGAAGGCTGAGTCTTCCTACTGTCTATGTTTTGAGCGTTTCCAGTGAAACCAGTTTTACATTCCGATGCACCTCAGCAGGTTTACTGTATCCCTTGGACCTTCCCATTGACGATGAAACACAGAAATTGCATCGGAATTAAATATAAGAGACACAATGCCGACTTAAGTACAGGAAAACTGAGTCTTCCTACTGTCTATGTTTTGAGCGTTTCCTGTGTCACTAGTTTTACATTCCGATGCACCTCTGCAGGTTTACTGTATCCCTTGGAACTTCCCATTGACGATGAAACACAGAAATTGCATCGGAATTAAATATAAGAGACACAATGCCAAATTAAGTACAGGAACAATGAGTCTTCCTACTGTCTATGTGTTGAGCGTTTCCTGTGTCACCAGTTTTACATTCCGATGCACCTCTGCAGGCTTACTGTATCCCTTGGACCTTCCCATTGACGATGAAACACTGAAATTGCGTCGGAATTAAATATAAGAGTTACAATGCCGACTTAAGTACAGGAAGACAGAGTCTTCCTACTGTCTATGTTTAGAGCGTTTCCTGTGTCACCAGTTTTACATTCTGATGCACCTCTGCAGGTTTACTGTATCCCTTGGACCTTCCCATTGACGATGAAACACAGAAATTGCATCGGAATTAAATATAAGAGACACAATGCCGATTTAACTACAGGAAGAATGAGTCTTCCTACTGCCTATAATTTGAGCGTTTCCTGTGCCACCAGTTTTACATTCCGATGCACCTCTACAGGTTTACTGTATCCCTTGGACCTTCACAGTGACGATGAAACACAGAAATTGCATCGGAATTAAATATAAGAGACACAATGCCGACTTAAGTACAAGAAAACAGTCTTCTTATAGTCAATGTTTTGAGCGTTTCCTGTGTCACCAGTTTTACAATTCGATGCACCTCTGCAGGTTTACTGTATCCCTTGGACCTTCCGATTGACGATGGAAAGCAGAAATTGCATCGGAATTAAATATAAGAGACACAATGCCGACTTAAGTACAGGAAGAATGAGTCTTCCTACTGTCTATGTGTTGAGCGTTTCCTGTGTCACCAGTTTTACATTCTGATGCACCTCTGCAGGTTTACTGTATCCCTTGGACCTTCCCATTGACGATGAAACACAGAAATTGCATCGGAATTAAATATAAGAGACACAATCCCGACTTAAGTACACAAAGACTAAGTGTTCCTACTGTCTCTAATTTGAGCGTTTAATGTGTCACCAGTTTTACATTCCGATGCACCTCTACAGGTTTACTGTATCCCTTGGACATTCACAGTGACGATGAAACACAGGAATTGCATCGGAATTAAATATAAGAAACACAATGCCGACTTAAGTACAGGAAGACTAAGTCTTCCTACTGTCTATGTTTTGAGCGTCTCCCGTGCACCCAGTTTTACATTCCGATGCACCTCTGCAGGTTTACTGTATCCCTTGGACCTTCCCATTGACGATGAAACACAGAAATTGCATCGGAATTAAATATATGAGACACAATGCCGACTTCTGTACAGGAAGACTGAGTCTTCCTACTGTCTATGTTTTGAGCGTTTCCTGTGAAACCAGTTTTACATTCCGATGCACCTCAGCAGGTTTACTGTATCCCTTGGACCTTCCCATTGACGATGAAACACAGAAATTGCATCGGAATTAAATATAAGAGACACAATGCCGACTTAAGTACAGGAAGACTGAGTCTTCCTACTGTCTATGTTTTGAGCGTTTCCTGTGTCACTAGTTTTACATTCCGATGCACCACTGCAGGTTTACTGTATCCCTTGGACCTTCCCATTGACGATGAAACACAGAAATTGCATCGGAATTAAATATAAGAGACACAATGCCGACTTAAGTACAGGAACAATGAGTCTTCCTACTGTCTATGTGTTGAGCGTTTCCTGTGTCACCAGTTTTACATTCAGATTCACCTCTGCAGGCTTACTGTATCCCTGGGACCTTCCCATTGACGATGAAACACTGAAATTGCGTCGGAATTAAATATAAGAGTTACAATGCCGACTTAAGTACAGGAAGACAGAGTCTTCCTACTGTCTATGTTTAGAGCGTTTCCTGTGTCTCCAGTTTTACATTCTGATGCACCTATGCAGGTTTACTGTAACCCTTGGACCTTCACAGTGACGATGAAAAACAGAAATTGCATCGGAATTAAATATAAGAGACACAATGCCGACTTAAGTACAGGAAGACTGAGTCTTCCTACTGTCTATGTTTTGAGCGCTTCCTGTGTCACTAGTTTTACATTCCGATGCACCTCTGCAGGTTTACTGTATCCCTTGGACCTTCCCATTAACGATGGAAAACAGAAATCGCATCAGAATTAAATTTAAGAGACACAATGCCGACTTAAGAACAGGAAGACTGAGTCTTCCTACTGTCTACAATTTGAGCGTTTCCTGTGTCACCAGTTTTACATTCCGATGCACCTCTACAGGTTTACAGTATCCCTTGGACCTTCACAGTGACGATGAAACACAGAAATCGCATCGGAATTAAATATAAGAGACACAATGCCGACTTAAGTACAAGAAAACAGTCTTCTTATAGTCAATGATTTGAGCGTTTCCTGTGTCACCAGTTTTACATTCTGATGCACCTCTGCAGGTTTACTGTATCCCTTGGACCTTCCCATTGACGATGAAACACAGAAATTGCATCGGAATTAAATATAAGAGACACAATGCCGACTTAAGTACAGGAAGACTGAGTTTTCCTACTGTCTATAATTTGAGCGTTTCCTGTGTCACCAGATTTACATTCCGATGCACCGTACAGGTTCAATGTATCCCTTGGACCTTCACAGTGACGATGAAACACAGGAATTGCATCGGAATTAAATATAAGAGACCCAATGCCGACTTAAGTACAGGAAGACTAAGTCTTCCTACTGTCTATGTTTTGAGCGTTTTCTGTGTCGTCAGTTTCACGTTCCGATGCACCTCTGCAGGTTTACTATATCCCTTGGACCTTCCCATTCACGATGAAACACAGAAATTTCATCGGAAATAAATATAAGAGACACAAAGCCGACTTAAATACAGGAAGACTGAGTCTTCCTACTGTCTATGTTTTGAGCGTTTCCTGTGAAACCAGTTTTACATTCCGATGCACCTCAGCAGGTTTACTGTATCCCTTGGACCTTCCCATTGACGATGAAACACAGAAATTGCATCGGAATTAAATATAAGAGACACAATACCGACTTAAGTACAGGAAGACTGAGTCTTCCTACTGTCTATGTTTTCAGCGTTTCCTGTGTCACTAGTTTTACATTCCGATGCACCTCTGCAGGTTTACTGTATCCCTTGGACCTACCCGTTGACGATGAAACACAGAAATTGCATCGGAATTAAATATAAGAGACACAATGCCGACATAAGTACAGGAACAATGTGTCTTCCTACTGTCTATGTGTTGAGCGTTTCCTGTGTCACCAGTTTTACATTCCGATGCACCTCTGCAGGCTTACTGTATCCCTTGGATCTTCCCATTGACGATGAAACACTGAAATTGCGTCGGAATTAAATATAAGAGTTACAATGCCGACTTAAGTACAGGAAGACAGAGTCTTCCTACTGTCTATGTTTAGAGCGTTTCCTGTGTCACCAGTTTTACATTCGGATGCACCTCTGCAGGTTTACTGTATCCCTTGGACCTTCCCATTGACGATGAAACACAGAAATTGCATCGGAATTAAATATAAGAGACACAATGCCGACTTAACTACAGGAAGAATGAGTCTTCCTACTGCCTATAATTTGAGCGTTTCCTGTGCCACCAGTTTTACATTCCGATGCACCTCTACAGGTTTACTGTATCCCTTGGACCTTCACAGTGACGATGAAACACAGAAATTGCATCGGAATTAAAAATAAGAGACACAATGCCGACTTAAGTACAAGAAAACAGTCTTCCTACTGTCTATGTTTTGAGCGTTTCCTGTGTCACCAGTTTTACAATTCGATGCACCTCTGCAGGTTTACTGTATCCCTTGGACCTTCCGATTGACGATGGAAAGCAGAAATTGCATCGGAATTAAATATAAGAGACACAATGCCGACTTAAGTACAGGAAGAATGAGTCTTCCTACTGTCTATGTGTAGAGCGTTTCCTGTGTCACCAGTTTTACATTCTGATGCACCTCTGCAGGTTTACTGTATCCCTTGGACCTTCCCATTGACGATGAAACACAGAAATTGCATCGGAATTAAATATAAGAGACACAATGCCGACCTAAGTACAGGAAGACTGAGTCTTCCTACTGTCTATAATTTGAGCGTTTCCTGTGTCACCAGTTTTACATTCCGATGCACCTTACAGGTTCAATGTATCCCTTGGACCTTCACAGTGACGATGAAACACAGGAATTGCATCGGAATTAAATATAAGAGTCACAATGCCGACTTAAGTACAGGAAGACAGAGTCTTCCTACTGCCTGTGTCACCAGTTTTACATTCTGATGCACCTCTGCAGGTTTACTGTATCCCTTGGACCTTCCCATTGACGATGAAACACAGAAATTGCATCGGAATTAAATATAAGAGACACAATCCCGACTTAAGTACACGAAGACTAAGTGTTCCTACTGTCTCTAATTTGAGCGTTTAATGTGTCACCAGTTTTACATTCCGATGCACCTCTACAGGTTTACTGTATCCCTTGGACATTCACAGTGACGATGAAACACAGGAATTGCATCGGAATTAAATATAAGAAACACAATGCCGACTTAAGTACAGGAAGACTAAGTCTTCCTACTGTCTATGTTTTGAGCGTCTCCCGTGTACCCGGTTTTACATTCCGATGCACCTCTGCAGGTTTACTGTATCCCTTGGACCTTCCCATTGACGATGAAACACAGAAATTGCATCGGAATTAAATATAAGAGACACAATGCCGACTTCTGTACAGGAAGACTGAGTCTTCCTACTGTCTATATTTTGAGCGTTTCCTGTGTCACTAGTTTTACATTCCGATGCACATCTGCAGGTTTACTGTATCCCTTGGACCTTCCCATTGACGATGAAACACAGAAATTGCATCGTAATTAAACATAAGAGACACAATGCCGACTTAAGTACAGGAAGACTGAGTCTTCTTACTGTCCAAACTTTGAGCGTTTCCTGTGTCACTAGTTTTACATTCCGATGCACCTCTGCAGGTTTACTGTATCCCTTGGACCTTCCCATTGACGATGAAACACAGAAATTGCATCGGAATTAAATATAAGAGACACAATGCCGACTTAAGTACAGGAAGAATGAGTCTTCCTACTGTCTATGTGTTGAGCGTTTCCTGTGTCACCAGTTTTACATTCTGATGCACCTCTGCAGGTTTACTGTATCCCTTGGACCTTCCCATTGACGATGAAACACAGATATTGCATCGGAATTAAATATAAGAGACACAATGCCGACTTAAGTACAGGAAGACTGAGTCTTCCTACTGTCTATAATTTGAGCGTTTCCTGTGTCACCAGTTTTACATTCCGATGCACCTTACAGGTTCAATGTATCCCTTGGACCTTTACAGTGACAATGAAACACAGGAATTGCATAGGAATTAAATATAAGAGACACAAAGCCGACTTAAGTACAGGAAGACTAAGTCTTCCTACTGTCTATGTTTTGAGCGTTTTCTGTGTCGTCAGTTTTACGTTCCGATGCACCTCTGCAGGTTTACTATATCCCTTGGACCTTCCCATTCACGATGAAACACAGAAATTTCATCGGAAATAAATATAAGAGACACAATACCGACTTAAGTACAGGAAGACTGAGTCTTCCTACTGTCTATGTTTTGAGCGTTTCCTGTGAAACCAGTTTTACATTCCGATGCACCTCTGCAGGTTTACTGTATCCCTTGGACCTTCCCATTGACGATGAAACACAGAAATTGCATCGGAATTAAATATAAGAGACACAATGCCGACTTAAGTACAGGAAGACTGAATCTTCCTACTGTCTATGTTTTGAGCGTTTCCTGTGTCGTCAGTTTTACGTTCCGATGCACCTCTGCAGGTTTACTATATCCCTTGGACCTTCCCATTCACGATGAAACACAGAAATTTCATCGGAAATAAATATAAGAGACACAATACCGACTTAAGTACAGGAAGACTGAGTCTTCCTACTGTCTATGTTTTGAGCGTTTCCTGTGAAACCAGTTTTACATTCCGATGCACCTCTGCAGGTTTACTGTATCCCTTGGACCTTCCCATTGACGATGAAACACAGAAATTGCATCGGAATTAAATATAAGAGACACAATGCCGACTTAAGTACAGGAAGACAGAGTCTTCCTACTGTCTATGTTTAGAGCGTTTCCTGTGTCACCAGTTTTACATTCTGATGCACCTCTGCAGGTTTACTGTATCCCTTGGACCTTCCCATTGACGATGAAACACAGAAATTGCATCGGAATTAAATATAAGAGACACAATGCCGATTTAACTACAGGAAGAATGAGTCTTCCTACTGCCTATAATTTGAGCGTTTCCTGTGCCACCAGTTTTACATTCCGATGCACCTCTACAGGTTTACTGTATCCCTTGGACCTTCACAGTGACGATGAAACACAGAAATTGCATCGGAATTAAATATAAGAGACACAATGCCGACTTAAGTACAAGAAAACAGTCTTCTTATAGTCAATGTTTTGAGCGTTTCCTGTGTCACCAGTTTTACAATTCGATGCACCTCTGCAGGTTTACTGTATCCCTTGGACCTTCCGATTGCCGATGGAAAGCAGAAATTGCATCGGAATTAAATATAAGAGACACAATGCCGACTTAAGTACAGGAAGAATGAGTCTTCCTACTGTCTATGTGTTGAGCGTTTCCTGTGTCACCAGTTTTACATTCTGATGCACCTCTGCAGGTTTACTGTATCCCTTGGACCTTCCCATTGACGATGAAACACAGAAATTGCATCGGAATTAAATATAAGAGACACAATCCCGACTTAAGTACACGAAGACTAAGTGTTCCTACTGTCTCTAATTTGAGCGTTTAATGTGTCACCAGTTTTACATTCCGATGCACCTCTACAGGTTTACTGTATCCCTTGGACATTCACAGTGACGATGAAACACAGGAATTGCATCGGAATTAAATATAAGAAACACAATGCCGACTTAAGTACAGGAAGACTAAGTCTTCCTACTGTCTATGTTTTGAGCGTCTCCCGTGCACCCAGTTTTACATTCCGATGCACCTCTGCAGGTTTACTGTATCCCTTGGACCTTCCCATTGACGATGAAACACAGAAATTGCATCGGAATTAAATATATGAGACACAATGCCGACTTCTGTACAGGAAGACTGAGTCTTCCTACTGTCTATGTTTTGAGCGTTTCCTGTGAAACCAGTTTTACATTCCGATGCACCTCAGCAGGTTTACTGTATCCCTTGGACCTTCCCATTGACGATGAAACACAGAAATTGCCTCGGAATTAAATATAAGAGACACAATGCCGACTTAAGTACAGGAAGACTGAGTCTTCCTACTGTCTATGTTTTGAGCGTTTCCTGTGTCACTAGTTTTACATTCCGATGCACCACTGCAGGTTTACTGTATCCCTTGGACCTTCCCATTGACGATGAAACACAGAAATTGCATCGGAATTAAATATAAGAGACACAATGCCGACTTAAGTACAGGAACAATGAGTCTTCCTACTGTCTATGTGTTGAGCGTTTCCTGTGTCACCAGTTTTACATTCAGATGCACCTCTGCAAGCTTACTGTATCCCTGGGACCTTCCCATTGACGATGAAACACTGAAATTGCGTCGGAATTAAATATAAGAGTTACAATGCCGACTTAAGTACAGGAAGACAGAGTCTTCCTACTGTCTATGTTTAGAGCGTTTCCTGTGTCACCAGTTTTACATTCTGATGCACCTATGCAGGTTTACTGTAACCCTTGGACCTTCACAGTGACGATGAAAAACAGAAATTGCATCGGAATTAAATATAAGAGACACAATGCCGACTTAAGTACAGGAAGACTGAGTCTTCCTAGTGTCTATGTTTTGAGCGCTTCCTGTGTCACTAGTTTTACATTCCGATGCACCTCTGCAGGTTTACTGTATCCCTTGGACCTTCCCATTAACGATGGAAAACAGAAATCGCATCAGAATTAAATTTAAGAGACACAATGCCGACTTAAGAACAGGAAGACTGAGTCTTCCTACTGTCTACAATTTGAGCGTTTCCTGTGTCACCAGTTTTACATTCCGATGCACCTCTACAGGTTTACAGTATCCCTTGGACCTTCACAGTGACGATGAAACACAGAAATCGCATCGGAATTAAATATAAGAGACACAATGCCGACTTAAGTACAAGAAAACAGTCTTCTTACAGTCAATGTTTTGAGCGTTTCCTGTGTCACCAGTTTTACATTCCGATGCACCTCTGCAGGTTTACTGTATCTACTGGACCTACCCATTGGCGATGAAACACACAAATTGCATCGAAATTAAATATAAGAGACACATTGCCGACTTAAGTACAGGAAGACTGAGTCTTCCTACTGTCTATGTTTTGAGCGTTTCCTGTGTCATAAGTTTTACTTTCCGATGCACTTCTGCTTGTTTATTATATCCCTTGGACAATCCCGTTGACGATGAAACACAGAATTTTTCATAGGAAATAAATATAAGAGACACAATGCCGACTTAAGTACAGGAATACTGAGTCTTCCTACTGTCTGTGTTTTGAGCGTTACCTGAGTCACCAGTTTTACATTCCGATGCACCTCTGCAGGCTTACTGTATCCCTTGGTCCTTCCCATTGACGATGAAACACAGAAATTGCGTCGGAATTAAATATAAGAGTTACAATGCCGACTTAAGTACAGGAAGACAGAGTCTTCCTACTGCCTATGTTTAGAGCGTTTCCTGTGTCACCAGTTTTACATTCTGATGCACCTCTGCAGGTTTACTGTATCCCTTGGACCTTCCCGTTGACGATGAAACACAGAAATTGCATCGGAATTAAATATAAGAGACACAATCCCGACATAAGTACACGAAGACTAAGTGTTCCTACTGTCTATAATTTGAGAGTTTAATGTGTCACCAGTTTTACATTCCGATGCACCTCTACAGGTTTACTGTATCCCTTGGACATTCAGAGTGTCGATGAAACACAGGAATTGCATCGGAATTAAATATAAGAAACACAATGCCGACTTAAGTACAGGAAGACTAAGTCTTCCTACTGTCTATGTTTTGAGCGTCTCCCGTGTAACCAGTTTTATATTCCGATGCACCTCTGCAGGTTTACTGTATCCCTTGGACCTTCCCATTGACGATGAAACACAGAAATTGCATCGGAATTAAATATAAGAGACACAATGCCGACTTCAGTACAGGAAGGCTGAGTCTTCCTACTGTCCATATTTTGAGCGTTTCCTGTGTCACTAGTTTTACATTCCGATGCACATCTGCAGGTTTACTGTATCCCTTGGACCTTCCCATTGACGATGAAGCACAGAAATTGCATCGGAATTAAATATAAGAGACACAATGCCGACTTAAGTACAAGAAAACAGTCTTCTTATAGTCAATGATTTGAGCGTTTCCTGTGTCACCAGTTTTACATTCTGATGCACCTCTGCAGGTTTACTGTATCCCTTGGACCTTCCCATTGACGATGAAACACAGAAATTGCATCGGAATTAAATATAAGAGACACAATGCCGACTTAGGTACAGGAAGACTGAGTCTTCCTACTGTCTATAATTTGAGCGTTTCCTGTGTCACCAGATTTACATTCCGATGCACCTTACAGGTTCAATGTATCCCTTGGACCTTCACAGTGACGATGAAACACAGGAATTGCATCGGAATTAAATATAAGAGACCCAATGCCGACTTAAGTACAGGAAGACTAAGTCTTCCTACTGTCTATGTTTTGAGCGTTTTCTGTGTCGTCAGTTTCACGTTCCGATGCACCTCTGCAGGTTTACTATATCCCTTGGACCTTCCCATTCACGATGAAACACAGAAATTTCATCGGAAATAAATATAAGAGACACAAAGCCGACTTAAATACAGGAAGACTGAGTCTTCCTACTGTCTATGTTTTGAGCGTTTCCTGTGAAACCAGTTTTACATTCCGATGCACCTCAGCAGGTTTACTGTATCCCTTGGACCTTCCCATTGACGATGAAACACAGAAATTGCATCGGAATTAAATATAAGAGACACAATACCGACTTAAGTACAGGAAGACTGAGTCTTCCTACTGTCTATGTTTTCAGCGTTTCCTGTGTCACTAGTTTTACATTCCGATGCACCTCTGCAGGTTTACTGTATCCCTTGGACCTTCCCGTTGACGATGAAACACAGAAATTGCATCGGAATTAAATATAAGAGACACAATGCCGACATAAGTACAGGAACAATGTGTCTTCCTACTGTCTATGTGTTGAGCGTTTCCTGTGTCACCAGTTTTACATTCCGATGCACCTCTGCAGGCTTACTGTATCCCTTGGACCTTCCCGTTGACGATGAAACACTGAAATTGCGTCGGAATTAAATATAAGAGTTACAATGCCGACTTAAGTACAGGAAGACAGAGTCTTCCTACTGTCTATGTTTAGAGCGTTTCCTGTGTCACCAGTTTTACATTCGGATGCACCTCTGCAGGTTTACTGTATCCCTTGGACCTTCCCATTGACGATGAAACACAGAAATTGCATCGGAATTAAATATAAGAGACACAATGCCGACTTAACTACAGGAAGAATGAGTCTTCCTACTGCCTATAATTTGAGCGTTTCCTGTGCCACCAGTTTTACATTCCGATGCACCTCTACAGGTTTACTGTATCCCTTGGACCTACACAGTGACGATGAAACACAGAAATTGCATCGGAATTAAATATAAGAGACACAATGCCGACTTAAGTACAAGAAAACAGTCTTCCTAGAGTCTATGTTTTGAGCGTTTCCTGTGTCACCAGTTTTACAATTCGATGCACCTCTGCAGGTTTACTGTATCCCTTGGACCTTCCGATTGACGATGGAAAGCAGAAATTGCATCGGAATTAAATATAAGAGACACAATGCCGACTTAAGTACAGGAAGAATGAGTCTTCCTACTGTCTATGTGTTGAGCGTTTCCTGTGTCACCAGTTTTACATTCTGATGCACCTCTGCAGGTTTACTGTATCCCTTGGACCTTGCCATTGACGATGAAACACAGAAATTGCATCGGAATTAAATATAAGAGACACAATGCCGACCTAAGTACAGGAAGACTGAGTCTTCCTACTGTCTATAATTTGAGCGTTTCCTGTGTCACCAGTTTTACATTCCGATGCACCTCACAGGTTCAATGTATCCCTTGGACCTTCACAGTGACGATGAAACACAGGAATTGCATCGGAATTAAATATAAGAGTCACAATGCCGACTTAAGTACAGGAAGACAGAGTCTTCCTACTGCCTATGGTTAGAGCGTTTCCTGTGTCACCAGTTTTACATTCTGATGCACCTCTGCAGGTTTACTGTATCCCTTGGACCTTCCCATTGACGATGAAACACAGAAATTGCATCGGAATTAAATATAAGAGACACAATCCCGACTTAAGTACACGAAGACTAAGTGTTCCTACTGTCTCTAATTTGAGCGTTTAATGTGTCACCAGTTTTACATTCCGATGCACCTCTACAGGTTTACTGTATCCCTTGGACATTCACAGTGACGATGAAACACAGGAATTGCATCGGAATTAAATATAAGAAACACAATGCCGACTTAAGTACAGGAAGACTAAGTCTTCCTACTGTCTATGTTTTGAGCGTCTCCCGTGTACCCGGTTTTACATTCCGATGCACCTCTGCAGGTTTACTGTATCCCTTGGACCTTCCCATTGACGATGAAACACAGAAATTGCATCGGAATTAAATATAAGAGACACAATGCCGACTTCTGTACAGGAAGACTGAGTCTTCCTACTGTCTATATTTTGAGCGTTTCCTGTGTCACTAGTTTTACATTCCGAAGCACATCTGCAGGTTTACTGTATCCCTTGGACCTTCCCATTGACGATGAAACACAGAAATTGCATCGTAATTAAATATAAGAGACACAATGCCGACTTAAGTACAGGAAGACTGAGTCTTCTTACTGTCCAAACTTTGAGCGTTTCCTGTGTCACTAGTTTTACATTCCGATGCACCTCTGCAGGTTTACTGTATCCCTTGGACCTTCCCATTGACGATGAAACACAGAAATTGCATCGTAATTAAATATAAGAGACACAATGCCGACTTAAGTACAGGAAGACTGAGTCTTCTTACTGTCCAAACTTTGAGCGTTTCCTGTGTCACTAGTTTTACATTTCGATGCACCTCTGCAGGTTTACTGTATCCCTTGGACCTTCCCATTGACGATGAAACACAGAAATTGCATCGGAATTAAATATAAGAGACACAATGCCGACTTAAGTACAGGAAGAATGAGTCTTCCTACTGTCTATGTGTTGAGCGTTTCCTGTGTCACCAGTTTTACATTCTGATGCACCTCTGCAGGTTTACTGTATCCCTTGGACCTTCCCATTGACGATGAAACACAGAAATTGCATCGGAATTAAATATAAGAGACACAATGCCGACTTAAGTACAGGAAGACTGAGTCTTCCTACTGTCTATAATTTGAGCGTTTCCTGTGTCACCAGTTTTACATTCCGATGCACCTTACAGGTTCAATGTATCCTTTGGACCTTCACAGTGACAATGCAACACAAGAATTGCATCGGAATTAAATATAAGAGACACAATGCCGACTTAAGTACAGGAAGACTAAGTCTTCCTACTGTCTATGTTTTGAGCGTTTTCTGTGTCGTCATTTTTTCGTTCCGATGCACCTCTGCAGGTTTACTATATCCCTTGGACCTTCCCATTCACGATGAAACACAGAAATTTCATCGGAAATAAATATAAGAGACACAATACCGACTTAAGTACAGGAAGACTGAGTCTTCCTACTGTCTATGTTTTGAGCGTTTCCCGTGAAACCAGTTTTACATTCCGATGCACCTCTGCAGGTTTGCTGTATCCCTTGGACCTTCCCATTGACGATGAAACACAGAAATTGCATCGGAATTAAATATAAGAGACACAATGCCGACTTAAGTACAGGAAGACTGAGTCTTCCTACTGTCTATGTTTTGAGCGTTTCCTGTGTCACTAGTTTTACATTCCGATGCACCACTGCAGGTTTACTGTATCCCTTGGACCTTCCCATTGACGATGAAACACAGAAATTGCATCGGAATTAAATATAAGAGACACAATGCCGACTTAAGTACAGGAACAATGAGTCTTCCTACTGTCTATGTGTTGAGCGTTTCCTGTGTCACCAGTTTTACATTCCGAAGCACCTCTGCAGGCTTACTGTATCCCTGGGACCTTCCCATTGACGATGAAACACTGAAATTGCGTCGGAATTAAATATAAGAGTTACAATGCCGACTTAAGTACAGGAAGACAGAGTCTTCCTACTGTCTATGTTTAGAGCGTTTCCTGTGTCACCAGTTTTACATTCTGATGCACCTATGCAGGTTTACTGTAACCCTTGAACCTTCACAGTGACGATGAAATACAGAAATTGCATCGGAATTAAATATAAGAGACACAATGCCGACTTAAGTACAGGAAGACTGAGTCTTCCTACTGTCTATGTTTTGAGCGTTTCCTGTGTCACTAGTTTTACATTCCGATGCACCTCTGCAGGTTTACTGTATCCATTGGACCTTCCCATTAACGATGGAAAACAGAAATCGCATCAGAATTAAATTTAAGAGACACAATGCCGACTTAAGAACAGGAAGACTGAGTCTTCCTACTGTCTACAATTTGAGCGATTCCTGTGTCACCAGTTTTACATTCCGATGCACCTCTACAGGTTTACAGTATCCCTTGGACCTTCACAGTGACGATGAAACACAGAAATCGCATCGGAATTAAATATAAGAGACACAATGCCGACTTAAGTACAAGAAAACAGTCTTCTTACAGTCAATGTTTTGAGCGTTTCCTGTGTCACCAGTTTTACATTCCGATGCACCTCTGCAGGTTTACTGTATCTACTGGACCTACCCATTGGCGATGAAATACACAAATTGCATCGAAATTAAATATAAGAGACACATTGCCGACTTAAGTACAGGAAGACTGAGTCTTCCTACTGTCTATGTTTTGAGCGTTTCCTGTGTCATCAGTTTTACTTTCCGATGCACTTCTGCTTGTTTATTATATCCCTTGGACCATCCCGTTGACGATGAAACACAGAATTTTTCATAGGAAATAAATATAAGAGACACAATGCCGACTTAAGTACAGGAATACTGAGTCTTCCTACTGTCTGTGTTTTCAGCGTTACCTGTGTCACCAGTTTTACATTCCGATGCACCTCTGCAGGCTTACTGTATCCCTTGGTCCTTCCCATTGACGATGAAACACAGAAATTGCGTCGGAATTAAATATAAGAGTTACAATGCCGACTTAAGTACAGGAAGACTGAGTCTTCCTACTGTCTATGTTTTGAGCGTTTCCTGTGTCACTAGTTTTACATTCCGATGCACCACTGCAGGTTTACTGTATCCCTTGGACCTTCCCATTGACGATGAAACACAGAAATTGCATCGGAATTAAATATAAGAGACACAATGCCGACTTAAGTACAGGAACAATGAGTCTTCCTACTGTCTATGTGTTGAGCGTTTCCTGTGTCACCAGTTTTACATTCCGATGCACCTCTGCAGGCTTACTGTATCCCTGGGACCTTCCCATTGACGATGAAACACTGAAATTGCGTCGGAATTAAATATAAGAGTTACAATGCCGACTTAAGTACAGGAAGACAGAGTCTTCCTACTGTCTATGTTTAGAGCGTTTCCTGTGTCACCAGTTTTACATTCTGATGCACCTATGCAGGTTTACTGTAACCCTTGGACCTTCCCATTGACGATGAAACACAGAAATTGCATCGGAATTAAATATAAGAGACACAATACCGACTTAAGTACAGGAAGACTGAGTCTTCCTACTGTCTATGTTTTCAGCGTTTCCTGTGTCACTAGTTTTACATTCCGATGCACCTCTGCAGGTTTACTGTATCCCTTGGACCTTCCCGTTGACGATGAAACACAGAAATTGCATCGGAATTAAATATAAGAGACACAATGCCGACATAAGTACAGGAACAATGTGTCTTCCTACTGTCTATGTGTTGAGCGTTTCCTGTGTCACCAGTTTTACATTCCGATGCACCTCTGCAGGCTTACTGTATCCCTTGGACCTTCCCGTTGACGATGAAACACTGAAATTGCGTCGGAATTAAATATAAGAGTTACAATGCCGACTTAAGTACAGGAAGACAGAGTCTTCCTACTGTCTATGTTTAGAGCGTTTCCTGTGTCACCAGTTTTACATTCGGATGCACCTCTGCAGGTTTACTGTATCCCTTGGACCTTCCCATTGACGATGAAACACAGAAATTGCATCGGAATTAAATATAAGAGACACAATGCCGACTTAACTACAGGAAGAATGAGTCTTCCTACTGCCTATAATTTGAGCGTTTCCTGTGCCACCAGTTTTACATTCCGATGCACCTCTACAGGTTTACTGTATCCCTTGGACCTACACAGTGACGATGAAACACAGAAATTGCATCGGAATTAAATATAAGAGACACAATGCCGACTTAAGTACAAGAAAACAGTCTTCCTATAGTCTATGTTTTGAGCGTTTCCTGTGTCACCAGTTTTACAATTCGATGCACCTCTGCAGGTTTACTGTATCCCTTGGACCTTCCGATTGACGATGGAAAGCAGAAATTGCATCGGAATTAAATATAAGAGACACAATGCCGACTTAAGTACAGGAAGAATGAGTCTTCCTACTGTCTATGTGTTGAGCGTTTCCTGTGTCACCAGTTTTACATTCTGATGCACCTCTGCAGGTTTACTGTATCCCTTGGACCTTGCCATTGACGATGAAACACAGAAATTGCATCGGAATTAAATATAAAAGACACAATGCCGACCTAAGTACAGGAAGACTGAGTCTTCCTACTGTCTATAATTTGAGCGTTTCCTGTGTCACCAGTTTTACATTCCGATGCACCTTACAGGTTCAATGTATCCCTTGGACCTTCACAGTGACGATGAAACACAGGAATTGCATCGGAATTAAATATAAGAGTCACAATGCCGACTTAAGTACAGGAAGACAGAGTCTTCCTACTGCCTATGTTTAGAGCGTTTCCTGTGTCACCAGTTTTACATTCTGATGCACCTCTGCAGGTTTACTGTATCCCTTGGACCTTCCCATTGACGATGAAACACAGAAATTGCATCGGAATAAATATAAGAGACACAATCCCGACTTAAGTACACGAAGACTAAGTGTTCCTACTGTCTCTAATTTGAGCGTTTAATGTGTCACCAGTTTTACATTCCGATGCACCTCTACAGGTTTACTGTATCCCTTGGACATTCACAGTGACGATGAAACACAGGAATTGCATCGGAATTAAATATAAGAAACACAATGCCGACTTAAGTACAGGAAGACTAAGTCTTCCTACTGTCTATGTTTTGAGCGTCTCCCGTGTACCCGGTTTTACATTCCGATGCACCTCTGCAGGTTTACTGTATCCCTTGGACCTTCCCATTGACGATGAAACACAGAAATTGCATCGGAATTAAATATAAGAGACACAATGCCGACTTCTGTACAGGAAGACTGAGTCTTCCTACTGTCTATATTTTGAGCGTTTCCTGTGTCACTAGTTTTACATTCCGAAGCACATCTGCAGGTTTACTGTATCCCTTGGACCTTCCCATTGACGATGAAACACAGAAATTGCATCGTAATTAAATATAAGAGACACAATGCCGACTTAAGTACAGGAAGACTGAGTCTTCTTACTGTCCAAACTTTGAGCGTTTCCTGTGTCACTAGTTTTACATTCCGATGCACCTCTGCAGGTTTACTGTATCCCTTGGACCTTCCCATTGACGATGAAACACAGAAATTGCATCGTAATTAAATATAAGAGACACAATGCCGACTTAAGTACAGGAAGACTGAGTCTTCTTACTGTCCAAACTTTGAGCGTTTCCTGTGTCACTAGTTTTACATTCCGATGCACCTCTGCAGGTTTACTGTATCCCTTGGACCTTCCCATTGACGATGAAACACAGAAATTGCATCGGAATTAAATATAAGAGACACAATGCCGACTTAAGTACAGGAAGAATGAGTCTTCCTACTGTCTATGTGTTGAGCGTTTCCTGTGTCACCAGTTTTACATTCTGATGCACCTCTGCAGGTTTACTGTATCCCTTGGACCTTCCCATTGACGATGAAACACAGAAATTGCATCGGAATTAAATATAAGAGACACAATGCCGACTTAAGTACAGGAAGACTGAGTCTTCCTACTGTCTATAATTTGAGCGTTTCCTGTGTCACCAGTTTTACATTCCGATGCACCTTACAGGTTCAATGTATCCTTTGGACCTTCACAGTGACAATGCAACACAAGAATTGCATCGGAATTAAATATAAGAGACACAATGCCGACTTAAGTACAGGAAGACTAAGTCTTCCTACTGTCTATGTTTTGAGCGTTTTCTGTGTCGTCATTTTTTCGTTCCGATGCACCTCTGCAGGTTTACTATATCCCTTGGACCTTCCCATTCACGATGAAACACAGAAATTTCATCGGAAATAAATATAAGAGACACAATACCGACTTAAGTACAGGAAGACTGAGTCTTCCTACTGTCTATGTTTTGAGCGTTTCCCGTGAAACCAGTTTTACATTCCGATGCACCTCTGCAGGTTTGCTGTATCCCTTGGACCTTCCCATTGACGATGAAACACAGAAATTGCATCGGAATTAAATATAAGAGACACAATGCCGACTTAAGTACAGGAAGACTGAGTCTTCCTACTGTCTATGTTTTGAGCGTTTCCTGTGTCACTAGTTTTACATTCCGATGCACCACTGCAGGTTTACTGTATCCCTTGGACCTTCCCATTGACGATGAAACACAGAAATTGCATCGGAATTAAATATAAGAGACACAATGCCGACTTAAGTACAGGAACAATGAGTCTTCCTACTGTCTATGTGTTGAGCGTTTCCTGTGTCACCAGTTTTACATTCCGAAGCACCTCTGCAGGCTTACTGTATCCCTGGGACCTTCCCATTGACGATGAAACACTGAAATTGCGTCGGAATTAAATATAAGAGTTACAATGCCGACTTAAGTACAGGAAGACAGAGTCTTCCTACTGTCTATGTTTAGAGCGTTTCCTGTGTCACCAGTTTTACATTCTGATGCACCTATGCAGGTTTACTGTAACCCTTGAACCTTCACAGTGACGATGAAATACAGAAATTGCATCGGAATTAAATATAAGAGACACAATGCCGACTTAAGTACAGGAAGACTGAGTCTTCCTACTGTCTATGTTTTGAGCGTTTCCTGTGTCACTAGTTTTACATTCCGATGCACCTCTGCAGGTTTACTGTATCCATTGGACCTTCCCATTAACGATGGAAAACAGAAATCGCATCAGAATTAAATTTAAGAGACACAATGCCGACTTAAGAACAGGAAGACTGAGTCTTCCTACTGTCTACAATTTGAGCGATTCCTGTGTCACCAGTTTTACATTCCGATGCACCTCTACAGGTTTACAGTATCCCTTGGACCTTCACAGTGACGATGAAACACAGAAATCGCATCGGAATTAAATATAAGAGACACAATGCCGACTTAAGTACAAGAAAACAGTCTTCTTACAGTCAATGTTTTGAGCGTTTCCTGTGTCACCAGTTTTACATTCCGATGCACCTCTGCAGGTTTACTGTATCTACTGGACCTACCCATTGGCGATGAAATACACAAATTGCATCGAAATTAAATATAAGAGACACATTGCCGACTTAAGTACAGGAAGACTGAGTCTTCCTACTGTCTATGTTTTGAGCGTTTCCTGTGTCATCAGTTTTACTTTCCGATGCACTTCTGCTTGTTTATTATATCCCTTGGACCATCCCGTTGACGATGAAACACAGAATTTTTCATAGGAAATAAATATAAGAGACACAATGCCGACTTAAGTACAGGAATACTGAGTCTTCCTACTGTCTGTGTTTTCAGCGTTACCTGTGTCACCAGTTTTACATTCCGATGCACCTCTGCAGGCTTACTGTATCCCTTGGTCCTTCCCATTGACGATGAAACACAGAAATTGCGTCGGAATTAAATATAAGAGTTACAATGCCGACTTAAGTACAGGAAGACAGAGTCTTCCTACTGCCTATGTTTAGAGCGTTTCCTGTGTCACCAGTTTTACATTCTGATGCACCTCTGCAGGTTTACTGTATCCCTTGGACCTTCCCATTGACGATGAAACACAGAAATTGCATCGGAATTAAATATAAGAGACACAATGCCGACTTCTGTACAGGAAGACTGAGTCTTCCTACTGTCTATATTTTGAGCGTTTCCTGTGTCACTAGTTTTACATTCCGATGCACATCTGCAGGTTTACTGTATCCCTTGGACCTTCCCATTGACGATGAAACACAGAAATTGCATCGGAATTAAATATAAGAGACACAATGCCGACTTAAGTACAGGAAGACTGAGTCTTCCTACTGTCTATAATTTGAGCGTTTCCTGTGTCACCAGTTTTACATTCCGATGCACCTTACAGGTTCAATGTATCCCTTGGACCATCACAGTGACAATGAAACACAGGAATTGCATCGGAATTAAATATAAGAGACACAATGCCGACTTAAGTACAGGAAGACTAAGTCTTCCTACTGTCTATGTTTTGAGCGTTTTCTGTGTCGTCAGTTATACGTTCCGATGCACCTCTGCAGGTTTACTATATCCCTTGGACCTTCCCATTCACGATGAAACACAGAAATTTCATCGGAAATAAATATAAGAGACACAATACCGACTTAAGTACAGGAAGACTGAGTCTTCCTACTGTCTATGTTTGGAGCGTTTCCCGTGAAACCAGTTTTACATTCCGATGCACCTCTGCAGGTTTACTGTATCCCTTGGACCTTCCCATTGACGATGAAACACTGAAATTGCATCGGAATTAAATATAAGAGACACAATGCCGACTTAAGTACAGGAAGACTGAGTCTTCCTACTGTCTATGTTTTTAGCGTTTCCTGTGTCACTAGTTTTACATTCCGATGCACCACTGCAGGTTTACTGTATCCCTTGGACCTTCCCATTGACGATGAAACACAGAAATTGCATCGGAATTAAATATAAGAGACACAATGCCGACTTAAGTACAGGAACAATGAGTCTTCCTACTGTCTATGTGTTGAGCGTTTCCTGTGTCACCAGTTTTACATTCCGATGCACCTCTGCAGGCTTACTGTATCCCTGGGACCTTCCCATTGACGATGAAACACTGAAATTGCGTCGGAATTAAATATAAGAGTTACAATGCCGACTTAAGTACAGGAAGACAGAGTCTTCCTACTGTCTATGTTTAGAGCGTTTCCTGTGTCACCAGTTTTACATTCTGATGCACCTATGCAGGTTTACTGTAACCCTTGGACCTTCACAGTGACGATGAAATACAGAAATTGCATCGGAATTAAATATAAGAGACACAATGCCGACTTAAGTACAGGAAGACTGAGTCTTCCTACTGTCTATGTTTTGAGCGTTTCCTGTGTCACTAGTTTTACATTCCGATGCACCTCTGCAGATTTACTGTATACCTTGGACCTTCCCATTAACGATGGAAAACAGAAATCGCATCAGAATTAAATTTAAGAGACACAATGCCGACTTAAGAACAGGAAGACTGAGTCTTCCTACTGTCTACAATTTGAGCGATTCCTGTGTCACCAGTTTTACATTCCGATGCACCTCTACAGGTTTACAGTATCCCTTGGACCTTCACAGTGACAATGAAACACAGAAATCGCATCGGAATTAAATATAAGAGACACAATGCCGACTTAAGTACAAGAAAACAGTCTTCTTACAGTCAATGTTTTGAGCGTTTCCTGTGTCACCAGTTTTACATTCCGATGCACCTCTGCAGGTTTACTGTATCTACTGGACCTACCCATTGGCGATGAAATACACAAATTGCATCGAAATTAAATATAAGAGACACATTGCCGACTTAAGTACAGGAAGACTGAGTCTTCCTACTGTCTATGTTTTGAGCGTTTCCTGTGTCATCAGTTTTACTTTCCGATGCACTTCTGCTTGTTTATTATATCCCTTGGACCATCCCGTTGACGATGAAACACAGAATTTTTCATAGGAAATAAATATAAGAGACACAATGCCGACTTAAGTACAGGAATACTGAGTCGTCCTACTGTCTGTGTTTTGAGCGTTACCTGTGTCACCAGTTTTACATTCCGATGCACCTCTGCAGGCTTACTGTATCCCTTGGTCCTTCCCATTGACGATGAAACACAGAAATTGCGTCGGAATTAAATATAAGAGTTACAATGCCGACTTAAGTACAGGAAGACAGAGTCTTCCTACTGCCTATGTTTAGAGCGTTTCCTGTGTCACCAGTTTTACATTCTGATGCACCTCTGCAGGTTTACTGTATCCCTTGGACCTTCCCATTGACGATGAAACACAGAAATTGCATCGGAATTAAATATAAGAGACACAATCCCGACATAAGTACACGAAGACTAAGTGTTCCTACTGTCTATAATTTGAGAGTTTAATGTGTCACCAGTTTTACATTCCGATGCACCTCTACAGGTTTACTGTATCCCTTGGACATTCACAGTGTCGATGAAACACAGGAATTGCATCGGAATTAAATATAAGAAACACAATGCCGACTTAAGTACAGGAAGACTAAGTCTTCCTACTGTCTATGTTATGAGCGTCTCCCGTGTAACCAGTTTTACATTCCGATGCACCTCTGCAGGTTTACTGTATCCCTTGGACCTTCCCATTGACGATGAAACACAGAAATTGCATCGGAATTAAATATAAGAGACACAATGCCGACTTCAGTACAGGAAGACTGAGTCTTCCTACTGTCTATATTTTGAGCGTTTCCTGTGTCACTAGTTTTACATTCCGATGCACATCTGCAAGTTTTCTGTATCCCTTGGACCTTCCCATTGACGATGAAGCACAGAAATTGCATCGGAATTAAATATAAGAGACACAATGCCTACTTAAGTACAGGAAGACTGAGTCTTCTTACTGTCCAAGTTTTGAGCGTTTCCTGTGTCACTAGTTTTACATTCCGATGCACCTCTGCAGATTTACTGTATCCCTTGGACCTTCCCATTGACGATGAAACACAGAAATTGCATCGGAATTAAATATAAGAGACACAATGCCGACTTAAGTACAGGAACAATGAGTCTTCCTACTGTCTATTTGTTGAGCGTTTGCTGTGTCACTAGTTTTACATTCTGATGCACCTCTGCAGGTTTACTGTATCCCTTGGACCTTCCCATTGACGATGAAACACAGAAATTGCATCGGAATTAAATATAAGAGACACAATGCCGATTTAAGTACAGGAAGACTGAGTCTTCCTACTGTCTATAATTTGAGCGTTTCCTGTGTCACCAGTTTTACTTTCCGATGCACCTTACAGGTTCAATGTATCCCTTGGTCCTTCACAGTGACGATGAAACACAGGAATTGCATCGGAATTAAATATAAGAGACCCAATGCCGACTTAAGTACAGGAAGACTAAGTCTTCCTACTGTCTATGTTTTGAGCGTTTTCTGTGTCGTCAGTTTTACGTTCCGATGCACCTCTGCAGGTTTACTATATCCCTTGGACCTTCCCATTCACGATGAAACACAGAAATTTCATCGGAAATAAATATAAGAGACACAATGCCGACTTAAATACAGGAAGACTGAGTCTTCCTACTGTCTATATTTGAGCGTTTCCTGTGAAACCAGTTTTACATTCCGATGCACCTCAGCAGGTTTACTGTATCCCTTGGACCTTCCCATTGACGATGAAACAC
The DNA here is from genome assembly GCF_023898315.1 of Schistocerca nitens. NCBI lineage: Eukaryota > Metazoa > Arthropoda > Insecta > Orthoptera > Acrididae > Schistocerca > Schistocerca nitens. The sequence goes on along the minus strand of NC_064621.1, from coordinate 10,439,582 downwards.
AGAAATTGCATCGGAATTAAATATAAGAGACACAATGCCGACTTAAGTACAGGAAGACTGAGTCTTCCTACTGTCTATGTTTTGAGCGTTTCCTGTGTCACTAGTTTTACATTCCGATGCACCTCTGCAGGTTTACTGTATCCCTTGGACCTTCCCATTGACGATGAAACACAGAAATAGCATCGGAATAAAATATATAAGAGACACAATGCCGACTTAAGTACAGGAACAATGAGTCTTCCTACTGTCTATGTGTTGAGCGTTTCCTGTGTCACCAGTTTTACATTCCGATGCACCTCTGCAGGCTTACTGTATCCCTTGGACCTTCCCATTGACGATGAAACACTGAAATTGCGTCGGAATTAAATATAAGAGTTACAATGCCGACTTAAGTACAGGAAGACAGAGTCTTCCTACTGTCTATGTTTAGAGCGTTTCCTGTGTCACCAGTTTTACATTCTGATGCACCTCTGCAGGTTTACTGTATCCCTTGGACCTTCCCATTGACGATGAAACACAGAAATTGCATCGGAATTAAATATAAGAGACACAATGCCGACTTAACTACAGGAAGAATGAGTCTTCCTACTGCCTATAATTTGAGAGTTTCCTGTGCCACCAGTTTTACATTCCGATGCCCCTCTACAGGTTTACTGTATCCCTTGGACCTTCACAGTGACGATGAAACACAGAAATTGCATCGGAATTAAATATAAGAGACACAATGCCGACTTAAGTACAAGAAAACAGTATTCTTATAGTCAATGTTTTGAGCGTTTCCTGTGTCACCAGTATTACAATTCGATGCACCTCTGCAGGTTTACTGTATCCCTTGGACCTTCCGATTGACGATGGAAAGCAGAAATTGCATCGGAATAAAATATAAGAGACACAATGCCGACTTAAGTACAGGAAGAATGAGTTTTCCTACTGTCTATGTGTTGAGCGTTTCCTGTGTCACCAGTTTTACATTCTGATGCACCTCTGCAGGTTTACTGTATCCCTTGGACCTTCCCATTGACGATGAAACACAGGAATTGCATCGGAATTAAATATAAGAGACACAATGCCGACTTAAGTACAGGAAGACTAAGTCTTCCTACTGTCTATGTTTTGAGCGTTTTCTGTGTCGTCAGTTTTACGTTCCAATGCACCTCTGCAGGTTTACTATATCCCTTGGACCTTCCCATTCACGATGAAACACAGAAATTTCATCGGAAATAAATATAAGAAACACAATGCCGACTTAAGTACAGGAAGACTGAGTCTTCCTACTGTCTATGTTTTGAGCGTTTCCTGTGGCATCAGTTTTACTTTCCGTTGCACTTCTGCTTGTTTATTATATCCCTTCGACCATCCCGTTGACGATGAAACACAGAATTTTTCATAGGAAATAAATATAAGAGACACAATGCCGACTTAAGTACAGGAAGACTGAGTCTTCCTACTGTCTATGTTTTGAGCGTTTCCTGTGTCACCAGTTTTACATTCCGATGCACCTCTGCAGATTTACTGTATCCCTTGGACCTTCCCATTGACGATGAAACACAGAAATTGCATCGGAATTAAATATAAGAGACTAAATGCCTACTTAAGTACAGGAAGACTGCGTCTTCCGACTGTCTGTGTTTTGAGCGTTTCCTGTGTCACCAGTTTTACATTCCGATGCACCTCTCCAGGCTTACTGTATCCTTTGGACCTTCCCATTGACGATGAAACACAGAAATTGCGACGGAATTAAATATAAGAGTCACAATGCCGACTTAAGTACAGGAAGACAGAGTCTTCCTACTGCCTATGTTTAGAGCGTTTCCTGTGTCACCAGTTTTACATTCTGATGCACCTCTGCAGGTTTACTGTATCCCTTGGACCTTCCCATTGACGATGAAACACAGAAATTGCATCGGAATTAAATATAAGAGACACAATGCCGACTTAACTACAGGAAGGCTGAGTCTTCCTACTGCCTATAATTTGAGCGTTTCCTGTGCCACTAGTTTTACATTCCGATGCACCTCTACAGGTTTACTGTATCCCTTGGACCTTCACAGTGACGATGAAACACAGAAATTGCATCGGAATTAAATATAAGAGACACAATGCCGACTTAAGTACAAGAAAACAGTCTTCTTATAGTCAATGTTTTGAGCGTTTCCTGTGTCACCAGTTTTACATTCCGATGCACCTCTGCAGGTTTACTGTATCCCTTGGACCTTCCCATTGACGATGGAAAGCAGAAATTGCATCGGAATTAAATATAAGAGACACAATGCCGACTTAAGTACAGGAAGAATGAGTCTTCCTACTGTCTATGTGTAGAGCGTTTCCTGTGTCACCAGTTTTACATTCTGATGCACCTCTGCAGGTTTACTGTATCCCTTGGACCTTCCCATTGACGATGAAACACAGAAATTGCATCGGAATTAAATATAAGAGACACAATGCCGACTTAAGTACAGGAAGACTGAGTCTTCCTACTGTCTATAATTTGAGCGTTTCCTGTGTCACCAGTTTTACATTCCGATGCACCTTACAGGTTCAATGTATCCCTTGGACCTTCACAGTGACGATGAAACACAGGAATTGCATCGGAATTAAATATAAGAGACACAATGCCGACTTAAGTACAGGAAGACTAAGTCTTCCTACTGTCTATGTTTTGAGCGTTTTCTGTGTCGTCAGTTTTACGTTCCGATGCACCTCTGCAGGTTTACTATATCCCTTGGACCTTCCCATTCACGATGAAACACAGAAATTTCATCGGAAATAAATATAAGAGACACAATGCCGACTTAAGTACAGGAAGACTGAGTCTTCCTACTGTCTATGTTTTGAGCGTTTCCTGTGGCATCAGTTTTACTTTCCGATGCACTTCTGCTTGTTTATTGTATCCCTTGGACCATCTCGTTGACGATGAAACACAGAATTTTTCATAGGAAATAAATATAGGACACAATGCCGACTTAAGTACAGGAAGACTGAGTCTTCCTACTGTCTATGTTTTGAGCGTTTCCTGTGTCACCAGTTTTACATTCCGATGCACCTCTGCAGGTTTACTGTATCCCTTGGACCTTCCCATTGACTATGAAACACAGAAATTGCATCGGAATTAAATATAAGAGACACAATGCCGACTTCAGTACAGGAAGACTGAGTCTTCTTACTGTCTATAATTTGAGCGTTTCCTGTGTCACCAGTTTTACATTCCGATGCACCTTACAGGTTCAATGTATCCCTTGGACCTTCACAGTGACGATGAAACACAGGAATTGCATCGGAATTAAATATAAGAGACCCAATGCCGACTTAAGTACAGGAAGACTAAGTCTTCCTACTGTCTATGTTTTGAGCGTTTTCTGTGTCGTCAGTTTTACGTTCCGATGCACCTCTGCAGGTTTACTATATCCCTTGGACCTTCCCATTCACGATGAAACACAGAAATTTCATCGGAAATAAATATAAGAGACACAATGCCGACTTAAATACAGGAAGACTGAGTCTTCCTACTGTCTATGTTTTGAGCGTTTCCTGTGAAACCAGTTTTACATTCCGATGCACCTCAGCAGGTTTACTGTATCCCTTGGACCTTCCCATTGACGATGAAACACAGAAATAGCATCGGAATTAAATATAAGAGACACAATGCCGACTTAAGTACAGGAACAATGAGTCTTCCTACTGTCTATGTGTTGAGCGTTTCCTGTGTCACCAGTTTTACATTCCGATGCACCTCTGCAGGCTTACTGTATCCCTTGGACCTTCCCATTGACGATGAAACACTGAAATTGCGTCGGAATTAAATATAAGAGTTACAATGCCGACTTAAGTACAGGAAGACAGAGTCTTCCTACTGTCTATGTTTAGAGCGTTTCCTGTGTCACCAGTTTTACATTCTGATGCACCTCTGCAGGTTCACTGTATCCCTTGGACCTTCCCATTGACGATGAAACACAGAAATTGCATCGGAATTAAATATAAGAGACACAATGCCGACTTAACTACAGGAAGAATGAGTCTTCCTACTGCCTATAATTTGAGCGTTTCCTGTGCCACCAGTTTTACATTCCGATGCCCCTCTACAGGTTTACTGTATCCCTTGGACCTTCACAGTGACGATGAAACACAGAAATTGCATCGGAATTAAATATAAGAGACACAATGCCGACTTAAGTACAAGAAAACAGTCTTCTTATAGTCAATGTTTTGAGCGTTTCCTGTGTCACCAGTTTTACAATTCGATGCACCTCTGCAGGTTTACTGTATCCCTGGGACCTTCCGATTGACGATGGAAAGCAGAAATTGCATCGGAATTAAATATAAGAGACACAATGCCGACTTAAGTACAGGAAGACTGAGTCTTCCTACTGTCTATATTTTGAGCGTTTCCTGTGTCACTAGTTTTACATTCCGATGCACATCTGCAGGTTTACTGTATCCCTTGGACCTTCCCATTGACGATGAAGCACAGAAATTGCATCGGAATTAAATATAAGAGACACAATGCCTACTTAAGTACAGGAAGACTGAGTCTTCTTACTGTCCAAGTTTTGAGCGTTTCCTGTGTCACTAGTTTTACATTCCGATGCACCTCTGCAGATTTACTGTATCCCTTGGACCTTCCCATTGACGATGAAACACAGAAATTGCATCGGAATTAAATATATGAGACACAATGCCGACTTAAGTACAGGAACAATGAGTCTTCCTACTGTCTATTTGTTGAGCGTTTGCTGTGTCACTAGTTTTACATTCTGATGCACCTCTGCAGGTTTACTGTATCCCTTGGACCTTCCCATTGACGATGAAACACAGAAATTGCATCTGAATTAAATATAAGAGACTCAATGCCGACTTAACTACAGGAAGAATGAGTCTTCCTACTGCCTATAATTTGAGCGTTTCCTGTGCGACCAGTTTTACATTCCGATGCCCCTCTACAGGTTTACTGTATCCCTTGGACCTTCACAGTGACGATGAAACACAGAAATTGCATCGGAATTAAATATAAGAGACCCAATGCCGACTTAAGTACAAGAAAACAGTCTTCTTATAGTCAATGTTTTGAGCGTTTCCTGTGTCACCAGTTTTACAATTCGATGCACCTCTGCAGGTTTACTGTATCCCTTGGACCTTCCGATTGACGATCGAAAGCAGAAATTGCATCGGAATTAAATATTAGAGACACAATGCCGACTTAAGTACAGGAAGACTGAGTCTTCCTACTGTCTATGTTTTGAGCGTTTCCTGTGGCATCAGTTTTACTTTCCGTTGCACTTCTGCTTGTTTATTATATCCCTTCGACCATCCCGTTGACGATGAAACACAGAATTTTTCATAGGAAATAAATATAAGAGACACAATGCCGACTTAAGTACAGGAAGACTGAGTCTTCCTACTGTCTATGTTTTGAGCGTTTCCTGTGTCACCAGTTTTACATTCCGATGCACCTCTGCAGATTTACTGTATCCCTTGGACCTTCCCATTGACGATGAAACACAGAAATTGCATCGGAATTAAATATAAGAGACTAAATGCCTACTTAAGTACAGGAAGACTGCGTCTTCCGACTGTCTGTGTTTTGAGCGTTTCCTGTGTCACCAGTTTTACATTCCGATGCACCTCTCCAGGCTTACTGTATCCTTTGGACCTTCCCATTGACGATGAAACACAGAAATTGCGACGGAATTAAATATAAGAGTCACAATGCCGACTTAAGTACAGGAAGACAGAGTCTTCCTACTGCCTATGTTTAGAGCGTTTCCTGTGTCACCAGTTTTACATTCTGATGCACCTCTGCAGGTTTACTGTATCCCTTGGACCTTCCCATTGACGATGAAACACAGAAATTGCATCGGAATTAAATATAAGAGACACAATGCCGACTTAACTACAGGAAGGCTGAGTCTTCCTACTGCCTATAATTTGAGCGTTTCCTGTGCCACTAGTTTTACATTCCGATGCACCTCTACAGGTTTACTGTATCCCTTGGACCTTCACAGTGACGATGAAACACAGAAATTGCATCGGAATTAAATATAAGAGACACAATGCCGACTTAAGTACAAGAAAACAGTCTTCTTATAGTCAATGTTTTGAGCGTTTCCTGTGTCACCAGTTTTACATTCCGATGCACCTCTGCAGGTTTACTGTATCCCTTGGACCTTCCCATTGACGATGGAAAGCAGAAATTGCATCGGAATTAAATATAAGAGACACAATGCCGACTTAAGTACAGGAAGAATGAGTCTTCCTACTGTCTATGTGTAGAGCGTTTCCTGTGTCACCAGTTTTACATTCTGATGCACCTCTGCAGGTTTACTGTATCCCTTGGACCTTCCCATTGACGATGAAACACAGAAATTGCATCGGAATTAAATATAAGAGACACAATGCCGACTTAAGTACAGGAAGACTGAGTCTTCCTACTGTCTATAATTTGAGCGTTTCCTGTGTCACCAGTTTTACATTCCGATGCACCTTACAGGTTCAATGTATCCCTTGGACCTTCACAGTGACGATGAAACACAGGAATTGCATCGGAATTAAATATAAGAGACACAATGCCGACTTAAGTACAGGAAGACTAAGTCTTCCTACTGTCTATGTTTTGAGCGTTTTCTGTGTCGTCAGTTTTACGTTCCGATGCACCTCTGCAGGTTTACTATATCCCTTGGACCTTCCCATTCACGATGAAACACAGAAATTTCATCGGAAATAAATATAAGAGACACAATGCCGACTTAAGTACAGGAAGACTGAGTCTTCCTACTGTCTATGTTTTGAGCGTTTCCTGTGGCATCAGTTTTACTTTCCGATGCACTTCTGCTTGTTTATTGTATCCCTTGGACCATCTCGTTGACGATGAAACACAGAATTTTTCATAGGAAATAAATATAGGACACAATGCCGACTTAAGTACAGGAAGACTGAGTCTTCCTACTGTCTATGTTTTGAGCGTTTCCTGTGTCACCAGTTTTACATTCCGATGCACCTCTGCAGGTTTACTGTATCCCTTGGACCTTCCCATTGACTATGAAACACAGAAATTGCATCGGAATTAAATATAAGAGACACAATGCCGACTTCAGTACAGGAAGACTGAGTCTTCTTACTGTCTATAATTTGAGCGTTTCCTGTGTCACCAGTTTTACATTCCGATGCACCTTACAGGTTCAATGTATCCCTTGGACCTTCACAGTGACGATGAAACACAGGAATTGCATCGGAATTAAATATAAGAGACCCAATGCCGACTTAAGTACAGGAAGACTAAGTCTTCCTACTGTCTATGTTTTGAGCGTTTTCTGTGTCGTCAGTTTTACGTTCCGATGCACCTCTGCAGGTTTACTATATCCCTTGGACCTTCCCATTCACGATGAAACACAGAAATTTCATCGGAAATAAATATAAGAGACACAATGCCGACTTAAATACAGGAAGACTGAGTCTTCCTACTGTCTATGTTTTGAGCGTTTCCTGTGAAACCAGTTTTACATTCCGATGCACCTCAGCAGGTTTACTGTATCCCTTGGACCTTCCCATTGACGATGAAACACAGAAATAGCATCGGAATTAAATATAAGAGACACAATGCCGACTTAAGTACAGGAACAATGAGTCTTCCTACTGTCTATGTGTTGAGCGTTTCCTGTGTCACCAGTTTTACATTCCGATGCACCTCTGCAGGCTTACTGTATCCCTTGGACCTTCCCATTGACGATGAAACACTGAAATTGCGTCGGAATTAAATATAAGAGTTACAATGCCGACTTAAGTACAGGAAGACAGAGTCTTCCTACTGTCTATGTTTAGAGCGTTTCCTGTGTCACCAGTTTTACATTCTGATGCACCTCTGCAGGTTTACTGTATCCCTTGGACCTTCCCATTGACGATGAAACACAGAAATTGCATCGGAATTAAATATAAGAGACACAATGCCGACTTAACTACAGGAAGAATGAGTCTTCCTACTGCCTATAATTTGAGCGTTTCCTGTGCCACCAGTTTTACATTCCGATGCCCCTCTACAGGTTTACTGTATCCCTTGGACCTTCACAGTGACGATGAAACACAGAAATTGCATCGGAATTAAATATAAGAGACACAATGCCGACTTAAGTACAAGAAAACAGTCTTCTTATAGTCAATGTTTTGAGCGTTTCCTGTGTCACCAGTTTTACAATTCGATGCACCTCTGCAGGTTTACTGTATCCCTTGGACCTTCCGATTGACGATGGAAAGCAGAAATTGCATCGGAATTAAATATAAGAGACACAATGCCGACTTAAGTACAGGAAGACTGAGTCTTCCTACTGTCTATATTTTGAGCGTTTCCTGTGTCACTAGTTTTACATTCCGATGCACATCTGCAGGTTTACTGTATCCCTTGGACCTTCCCATTGACGATGAAGCACAGAAATTGCATCGGAATTAAATATAAGAGACACAATGCCTACTTAAGTACAGGAAGACTGAGTCTTCTTACTGTCCAAGTTTTGAGCGTTTCCTGTGTCACTAGTTTTACATTCCGATGCACCTCTGCAGATTTACTGTATCCCTTGGACCTTCCCATTGACGATGAAACACAGAAATTGCATCGGAATTAAATATATGAGACACAATGCCGACTTAAGTACAGGAACAATGAGTCTTCCTACTGTCTATTTGTTGAGCGTTTGCTGTGTCACTAGTTTTACATTCTGATGCACCTCTGCAGGTTTACTGTATCCCTTGGACCTTCCCATTGACGATGAAACACAGAAATTGCATCTGAATTAAATATAAGAGACTCAATGCCGACTTAACTACAGGAAGAATGAGTCTTCCTACTGCCTATAATTTGAGCGTTTCCTGTGCGACCAGTTTTACATTCCGATGCCCCTCTACAGGTTTACTGTATCCCTTGGACCTTCACAGTGACGATGAAACACAGAAATTGCATCGGAATTAAATATAAGAGACCCAATGCCGACTTAAGTACAAGAAAACAGTCTTCTTATAGTCAATGTTTTGAGCGTTTCCTGTGTCACCAGTTTTACAATTCGATGCACCTCTGCAGGTTTACTGTATCCCTTGGACCTTCCGATTGACGATCGAAAGCAGAAATTGCATCGGAATTAAATATTAGAGACACAATGCCGACTTAAGTACAGGAAGAATGAGTCTTCCTACTGTCTATGTGTTGAGCGTTTCCTGTGTCACCAGTTTTACATTCTGATGCACCTCTGCAGGTTTACTGTATCCCTTGGACCTTCCCATTGACGATGAAACACAGAAATTGCATCGGAATTAAATATAAGAGACACAATGCGACCTAAGTACAGGAAGACTGAGTCTTCCTAGTGTCTATAATTTGAGCGTTTCCTGTGTCACCAGTTTTACATTCCGATGCACTTTACAGGTTCAATGTATCCCTTAGACCTTCACAGTGACGATGAAACACAGGAATTGCATCGGAATTAAATATAAGAGACACAATGCCGACTTAAGTACAGGAAGACTAAGTCTTCCTACTGTCTATGTTTTGAGCGTTTTCTGTGTCGTCAGTTTTACGTTCCAATGCACCTCTGCAGGTTTACTATATCCCTTGGACCTTCCCATTCACGATGAAACACAGAAATTTCATCGGAAATAAATATAAGAGACACAATGCCGACTTAAGTACAGGAAGACTGAGTCTTCCTACTGTCTATGTTTTGAGCGTTTCCTGTGGCATCAGTTTTACTTTCCGATGCACTTCTGCTTGTTTATTATATCCCTTGGACCATCCCGTTGACGATGAAACACAGAATTTTTCATAGGAAATAAATATAAGAGACACAATGCCGACTTAAGTACAGGAAGACTGAGTCTTCCTACTGTCTATGTTTTGAGCGTTTCCTGTGTCACCAGTTTTACATTCCGATGCACCTCTGCAGGTTTACTGTATCCCTTGGACCTTCCCATTGACGATGAAACACAGAAATTGCATCGGAATTAAATGTAAGAGACTAAATGCCGACTTAAGTACAGGAAGACTGAGTCTTCCGACTGTCTGTGTTTTGAGCGTTTCCTGTGTCACCAGTTTTACATTGCGATGCACCTCTCCAGGCTTACTGTTTCCTTTGGACCTTCCCATTGACGATGAAACACAGAAATTGCGTCGGAATTTAATATAAGAGTCACAATGCCGACTTAAGTACAGGAAGACAGAGTCTTCCTACTGCCTATGTTTAGAGCGTTTCCTGTGTCACCAGTTTTACATTCTGATGCACCTCTGCAGGTTTACTGTATGCCTTGGACCTTCCCATTGACGATGAAACACAGAAATTGCATCGGAATTAAATATAAGAGACACAATCCCGACTTAAGTACACGAAGACTAAGTGTTCCTACTGTCTATCATTTGAGCGTTTAATGTGTCAACAGTTTTACATTCCGATGCACCTCTACAGGTTTACTGTATCCCTTGGACATTCACAGTGACGATGAAACACAGGAATTGCATCGGAATTAAATATAAGAAACACAATGCCGACTTAAGTACAGGAAGACTAAGTCTTCCTACTGTCTATGTTTTGAGCGTCTCCCGTGTACCCAGTTTTACATTCCGATGCACCTCTGCAGGTTTACTGTATCCCTTGGACCTTCCCATTGACGATGAAACACAGAAATTGCATCGGAATTAAATATAAGAGACACAATGCCGACTTCTGTACAGGAAGACTGAGTCTTCCTACTGTCTATATTTTGAGCGTTTCCTGTGTATCTAGTTTTACATTCCGATGCACATCTGCAGGTTTACTGTATCCCTTGGACCTTCCCATTGACGATGAAACACAGAAATTGCATCGTAATTAAATATAAGAGACACAATGCCGACTTAAGTACAGGAAGACTGAGTCTGCTTACTGTCCAAGTTTTGAGCGTTTCCTGTGTCACTAGTTTTACATTCCGATGCACCTCTGCAGGTTTACTGTATCCCTTGGACATTCACAGTGAGGATGAAACACAGAAATTGCATCGTAATTAAATATAAGAGACACAATGCCGACTTAAGTACAGGAAGACTGAGTCTTCCTACTGTCTATCTTTTGAGCGTTTCCTGTGAAACCAGTTTTACATTCCGATGCACCTCTGCAGGTTTACTGTATCCCTTGGACCTTCCCATTGACGATGAAACACAGAAATTGCATCGGAATTAAATATAAGAGACACAATGCCGACTTAAGTACAGGAACAATGAGTCTTCCTACTGTCTATGTGTTGAGCGTTTCCTGTGTCACCAGTTTTACATTCCGATGCACCTCTGCAGGCTTACTGTATCCCTTGGACCTTCCCATTGACGATGAAACACTGAAATTGCGTCGGAATTAAATATAGGAGTTACAATGCCGACTTAAGTACAGGAAGACAGAGTCTTCCTACTGTCTATGTTTAGAGCGTTTCCTGTGTCACCAGTTTTACATTCTGATGCACCTCTGCAGGTTTACTGTATCCCTTGGACCTTCCCATTGACGATGAAACACAGAAATTGCATCGGAATTAAATATAAGAGACACAATGCCGACTTAACTACAGGAAGGCTGAGTCTTCCTACTGCCTATAATTTGAGCGTTTCCTGTGCCACTAGTTTTACATTCCGATGCACCTCTACAGGTTTACTGTATCCCTTGGACCTTCACAGTGACGACGAAACACAGAAATTGCATCGGAATTAAATATAAGAGACACAATGCCGACTTAAGTACAAGAAAACAGTCTTCTTATAGTCAATGTTTTGAGCGTTTCCTGTGTCACCAGATTTACATTCCGATGCACCTCTGCAGGTTTACTGTATCCCTTGGACCTTCCCATTGACGATGGAAAGCAGAAATTGCATCGGAATTAAATATAAGAGACACAATGCCGACTTAAGTACAGGAAGAATGAGTCTTCCTACTGTCTATGTGTAGAGCGTTTCCTGTGTCACCAGTTTTACATTCTGATGCACCTCTGCAGGTTTACTGTATCCCTTGGACCTTCCCATTGACGATGAAACACAGAAATTGCATCGGAATTAAATATAAGAGACACAATGCCGACTTAAGTACAGGAAGACTGAGTCTTCCGACTGTCTGTGTTTTGAGCGTTTCCTGTGTCACCAGTTTTACATTTCGATGCACCTCTGCAGGTTTACTGTATCCCTTGGACCTTCCCATTGACGATGAAACACAGAAATTGCATCGGAATTAAATGTAAGAGACAAAATGCCGACTTAAGTACAGGAAGACTGAGTCTTCCTACTGTCTATGTTTTGAGCGTTTCCTGTGGCATCAGTTTTACTTTCCGATGCACTTCTGCTTGTTTATTGTATCCCTTGGACCATCCCGTTGACGATGAAACACAGAAATCTTCATAGGAAATAAATATAAGACACAATGCCGACTTAAGTACAGGAAGACTGAGTCTTCCTACTGTCTATGTTTTGAGCGTTTCCTGTGTCACCAGTTTTACATTCCGATGCACCTCTGCAGGTTTACTGTATCCCTTGGACCTTCCCATTGACGATGAAACACAGAAATTGCATCGGAATTAAATGTAAGAGACAAAATGCCGACTTAAGTACAGGAAGACTGAGTCTTCCGACTGTCTGTGTTTTGAGCGTTTCGTGTGTCACCAGTTTTACATTCCGATGCACCTCTGCAGGCTTACTGTATCCCTTGGACCTTCCCATTGACGATGAAACACAGAAATTGCGTCGGAATTAAATATAAGAGTCACAATGCCGACTTAAGTACAGGAAGACACAGTCTTCCTACTGCCTATGTTTAGAGCGTTTCCTGTGTCACCAGTTTTACATTCTGATGCACCTCTGCAGGTTTAATGTATCCCTTGGACCTTCCCATTGACGATGAAACACAGAAATTGCATCGGAATTAAATATACGAGACACAATCCCGACTTAAGTACACGAAGACTAAGTGTTCCTACTGTCTATAATTTGAGCGTTTAATGTGTCACCAGTTTTACATTCCGATGCACCTCTACAGGTTTACTGTATCCCTTGGACATTCACAGTGACGATGAAACACGGGAATAGCATCGGAATTAAATATAAGAAACACAATGCCGACTTAAGTACAGGAAGACTAAGTCTTCCTACTGACTATGTTTTGAGCGTCTCCCGTCTAGCCAGTTTTACATTCCGATGCACCTCTGCAGGTTTACTGTATCCCTTGGACCTTCCCATTGACGATGAAAGAAATTGCATCGGAATTAAATATAAGAGACACAATGCCGACTTCTGTACAGGAAGACTGAGTCTTCCTACTGTCTATATTTTGAGCGTTTCCTGTGTCACTAGTTTTACATTCCGATGCACATCTGCAGGTTTACTGTATCCCTTGGACCTTCCCATTGACGATGAAACACAGAAATTGCATCGTAATTAAATATAAGAGACACAACGCCGACATAAGTACAGGAAGACTGAGTCTCTACTGTCTATAATTTGAGCGTTTCCTGTGTCACCAGTTTTACATTCCGATGCACCTTACAGGTCCAATGTATCTCTTGGACCTTCACAGTGACGATGAAACACAGGAATTGCATCGGAATTAAATATAAGAAACACAATGTCGACGTAAGTACAGGAAGACTAAGTCTTCCTACTGTCTATGTTTTGAGCGTTTTCTGTGTCGTCAGTTTTACGTTCCGATGCACCTCTGCAGGTTTACTATATCCCTTGGACCTTCCCATTCACGATGAAACACAGAAATTTCATCGGAAATAAGTATAAGAGACACAATGCCGACTTAAGTACAGGAAGACTGCGTCTTCCTACTGTCTATGTTTTGAGCGTTTCCTGTGAAACCAGTTTTACATTCCGATGCACCTCTGCAGGTTTACTGTATCCCTTGGACCTTCCCATTGACGATGAAACACAGAAATTGCATCGGAATTAAATATAAGAGACACAATGCCGACTTAAGTACAGGAAGACTGAGTCTTCCTACTGTCTATGTTTTGAGCGTTTCCTGTGTCACTAGTTTTACATTCCGAATCACCACTGCAGGTTTACTGTATCCCTTAGACCTTCCCATTGACGATGAAACACAGAAATTGCATCGGAATTAAATATAACAGACACAATGCCGACTTAAGTACAGGAACAATGAGTCTTCCTACTGTCTATGTGTTGAGCGTTTCCTGTGTCACCAGTTTTACATTCCGATGCACCTCTGCAGGCTTACTGTATCCCTGGGACCTTCCCATTGACGATGAAACACTGAAATTGCGTCGGAATTAAATATAAGAGTTACAATGCCGACTTAAGTACAGGAAGACAGAGTCTTCCTACTGTCTATGTTTAGAGCGTTTCCTGTGTCACCAGTTTTACATTCTGATGCACCTTTGCAGGTTTACTGTATCCCTTGGACCTTCACAGTGACGATGAAACACAGAAATTGCATCGGAATTAAGTATAAGAGACACAATGCCGACATAAGTACAAGAAAACAGTCTTCTTACAGTCAATGATTTGAGCGTTTCCTGTGTCACCAGTTTTACATTCCGATGCACCTCTGCAGGTTTACTGTATCCCTTGGACCTTCCCATTGACGATGAAACACAGAAATTGCATCGGAATTAAATGTAAGAGACACAATCCCGACTTAAGTACAGGAAGACTAAGGCTTCCTACTGTCTATAATTTGAGCGTTTAATGTGTCACCAGTTTTACATTCCGATGCACCTCTACAGGTTTACTGTATCCCTTGGACATTCACAGTGAGGATGAAACACAGGAATTGCATCGGAAATAAATATAAGAAACACAATGCCGACTTAAGTACAGGAAGACTGAGTCTTCCTACTGTCTATGTTTTGAGCGTTTCCTGTCAAACCAGTTTTACATTCCGATGCACCTCTGCAGGTTTACTGTATCCCTTGGACCTTCCCATTGACGATGAAACACAGAAATTGCATCGGAATTAAATATAAGAGACACAATGCCGACTTCAGTACAGGAAGACTGAGTCGTCTTACTGTCTAAGCTTTGAGCGTTTCCTGTGTCACTAGTTTTACATTCCGATAAACCTCTGCAGGTTTACTGTATCCCTTGGACCTTCCCATTGACGATGAAACACAGAAATTGCATCGGAATAAAATATAAGAGACACAATGCCGACTTAAGTACAGGAAGACTGAGTCTTCTTACTGTCTAAGTTTTGAGCGTTTCCTGTGTCACTAGTTTTACATTCAGATGCACCTCTGCAGGTTTACTGTATCCCTTGGACCTTCCCATTGACGATGAAACACAGAAATTGCATCGGAATTAAATATAAGAGACACAATGCCGACTTAAGTACAGGAAGAATGAGTCTACCTACTGTCTATGTGTTGAGCGTTTCCTGTGTCACCAGTTTTACATTCTGATGCACCTCTGCAGGTTTACTGTATCCCTTGGACCTTCCCATTGACGATGAAACACAGAAATTGCATCGTAATTAAATATAAGAGACACAATGCCGACTTAAGTACAGGAAGACTGAGTCTTCCTACTGTCTATAATTTGAGCGTTTCCTGTGTCACCAGTTGTACATTCCGATGCACCTCTACAGGTTCAATGTATCCCTTGGACCTTCACAGTGACGATGAAACACAGGATTTGCATCGGAATTAAATATAAGAGACACAATGCCGACTTAAGTACAGGAAGACTGAGTCTTCTTACTGTCTAAGTTTTGAGCGTTTCCTGTGTCACTGGTTTTACATTCCGATGCACCTCTGCAGGTTTACTGTATCCCTTGGACCTTCCCATTGACGATGAAACACAAGAATTGCATCGGAATTAAATATAAGAGACACAATGCCGATTCAAGTACAGGAAGACTAAGTCTTCCTACTGTCTATGTTTTGAGCGTTTCCTGTGTCATCAGTTTTACTTTCCGATGCACTTCTGCTTGTTTATTATAACCTTTGGACCTTCCCGTTGACGATGAAAATCAGAAATTTCATCGGAATTATATATAAGAGACACAACGCCGACTTAAGTACATGAATCCTGATTCTTCTTACGGTCTATGTCTTAGCGTTTCCTGTGTCACCAGGTTTAAATTCCGATGCACCTCTGCAGGTTTATTGTATCCCTTGGAACTTCCCATTGACGATGAAACACAGAAATTGCATCGGAATTAAGTATAAGAGACACAATGCCGGCTTAAGTAGAGGAAGACTGAGTCTTCATACTGTCTAAGTTTAGAGCGTTTCCTGTGTCACTGGTTTTACATTCCGATGCACCTCTGCAGGTTTACGGTATCCCTTGGACCTTCCCATTGACGATGATACACAGAAATTGCATCGGAATTAAATATAAGAGACACAATGCCGACTTAAGTACAGGAAGACAGAGTCTTCCTACTGTCTATGTTTTGAGCGTTTCCTGTGTCATCAGTTTTAATTTCCGATGTACCTCTGGTTGTTTATTATATCCTTTGGACCTTCCCGTTGACGATGAAACACTGAAATTGCATCGGAATTAAATGTCAGAGACACAATGCCGACTTAAGTACAGGAAGACTGAGTCTTCATACTGTCTATGTTTTGAGCGTTTCCTGTGTCACCAGTTTTAATTTCCGATGTACCTCTGCTTATTTATTATATCCTTTGGACCTTCCCGTTGACGATGAAACACTGAAATTGCATCGGAATTAAATGTCAGAGACACAATGCCGACTTAAGTACAGGAAGACTGAGTCTTCCAACTGTCTATGTTTTGAGCGTTTCCTGTGTCACCAGTTTTACATACTGATGCACCTCTGCGGGTTTACTGTATCCCTTGGACCTTCCCATTGACGATGGAAAACAGAAATCGCATCGGAATTAAATATAAGGGACACAATGCCGAATTAAGTACAGGAAGACTAAGTCATCTTACTGTCTATGTTTGAGCGTTTCCTGTGTCATCAGTTTTAATTTCCGATGTACCTCTGCTTGTTTATTATATCCTTTGGACCTTCCCGTTGACGATGAAACACTGAAATTGCATCGGAATTAAATGTCAGAGACACAATGCCGACTTAAGTACAAGGAAGACTGAGTCTTCCTACTGTCTATGTTTTGAGCGTTTCCTGTGTCACCAGTTTTATATTCTGATGCACCTCTGCGGGTTTACTGTATCCCTTGGACCTTCCCATTGACGATGAAACACAGAAATTGTATCGGAATTAAATTAAAGAGACACAAGGCCGACTTAAGAACAGGAAGACTGAGTCTTCCTACTGTCTATAATTTGTGCGTTTCCTGTGTCACCAGTTTTACATTCCGATGCACCTCTACAGGTTTAGTGTATCTCTTGGACCTTCACAGTGACGATGAAACACAGAAATTGCATCGGAATTAAATATAAGAGGCACAATGCCGACTTAAGTACAAGAAAACAGTCTTCTTGCAGTCAATGCTTTGAGCGTTTCCTGTGTCACCAGTTTTACATTCGGATGCACATCTGCAGGTTTACTGTATCCATTGGACCTTCCCATTGACGATGAAACATAGAAATTGCATCGGAATTAAATATAAGAGTCACAATGCCGACTTAAGTACAGGAAGACTGAGTCTTCCTACTGTCTATGTTTTGAGCGTTTCCTGTGTCACCAGTTTTACATTCTGATGCACCTCTGCAGGTTTACTGTATCCCTTGGACTTTCCCATTGACGATGAAACACAGAAATTGCATCGGAATTAAATATAAGACACACAATGCGGACTTAAGTACAGGAAGACTGAGTCTTCCTACTGTCTATGTTTTGAGCGTTTCCTGTGTCATCAGTTTTACTTTCCGATGCACTTCTGCTTGTTTATTATATCCCTTGGACCTTCTCGTTGAGGATGAAACACAGAATTTTTCATAGGAAATAAATATAAGAGACACAATGCCGACTTAATTACAGGAAGACTGAGTCTTCCTACTGTCTATGTTTTGAGCGTTTCCTGTGTCACCAGTTTTACATTCCGATGCACATCTGCAGATTTACTGTATCCCTTGGACCTTCCCATTGACGATGAAACACAGAAATTGCATCGGAATTAAATATAAGAGACACAATGCCGACTTAAGTACATGAATCCTGATTCTTCTTATGGTCTATGTCTTAGCGTTTCCTGTGTCACCAGGTTTAAATTCCGATGCACCTCTGCAGGTTTATTGTATCCCTTGGAACTTCCCATTGACGATGAAACACAGAAATTGCATCGGAATTAAATATAAGAGACACAATGCCGGCTTAAGTAGAGGAAGACTGAGTCTTCTTACTGTCTAAGTTTTGAGCGTTTCCTGTGTCACTGGTTTTACATTCCGATGCACATCTGCAGGTTTACTGTATCCCTTGGACCTTCCCATTGACGATGAAACACAGAAATTGCATCGGAATTAAATATAAGAGACACAATGCCGACTCAAGTACAGGAAGACAGAGTCTTCCTACTGTCTATGTTTTGAGCGTTTGCTGTGTCACCAGTTTTACATTCTGATGCACCTCTGCAGGTTTACTGTATCCCTTGGACCTTCCCATTGACGATGAAACACACAAATTGCATCGGAATTAAATATAAGAGACACAATGCCGACTTAAGTTTAGGAAGACTGAGTCTTCTTACTGTCTAAGTTTTGAGCGTTTCCTGTGCCACCAGTTTTACATTCCGATGCACCTCTACAGGTTTACTGTATCCCTTGGACCTTCCCATTGACGATGAAACACAGAAATTGCATCGGAATAAAATATAAGAGACACAATGCCGACATAAGTACAAGAAAACAGTCTACTTACAGTCAATGTTTTGAGCGTTTCCTGTGTCATCAGTTTTACTTTCCGATGCACCTCTGCATGTTTACTATATCCCTTGGACCTTCCCATTCACGATGAAACACAGAAATTTAATCGGAAATAAATATAAGAGTCCCAAAGCCGACTTAAGTACAGGAAGACTGAGTCTTCCTACTGTCTATGTTTTGAGCGTTTCCTGTGTCATCAGTTTTAATTTCCGATGTACCTCTGGTTGTTTATTATATCCTTTGGACCTTCCCGTTGACGATGAAACACTGAAATTGCATCGGAATTAAATGTCAGAGACACAATGCCGACTTAAGTACAGGAAGACTGAGTCTTCATACTGTCTACGTTTTGAGCGTTTCCTGTATCACCAGTTTTAATTTCCGATGTACCTCTGCTTGTTTATTATATCCTTTGGACCTTCCCGTTGACGATGAAACACTGAAATTGCATCGGAATTAAATGTCAGAGACACAATGCCGACTTAAGTACAGGAAGACTGAGTCTTCCTACTGCCTATGTTTTGAGCGTTTCCTGTGTCACCAGTTTTACATTCTGATGCACCTCTGCGGGTTTACTGTATCCCTCGGACCTTCCCATTGACGATGGAAAGCAGAAATCGCATCGGAATTAAATATAAGAGACACAATGCCGAATTAAGTACAGGAAGACTAAGTCTTCTTACTGTCTATGTATTGAGCGTTTCCTGTGTCATCAGTTTTAATTTCCGATGTACCTATGCTTGTTTATTATATCCTTTGGACCTTCCCGTTGACGATGAAACACTGAAATTGCATCGGAATTAAATGTCAGAGACACAATGCCGACTTAAGTACAGGAAGAGTGAGTCTTCCTACTGTCTATGTTTTGAGCGTTGCCTGTGTCACCAGTTTTACATTCTGATGCACCTCAGCGGGTTTACTGTATCCCTTGGACCTTCCCATTGACGGTGAAACACAGAAATTGTATCGGAATTAAATTAAAGAGACACAATGCCGACTTAAGAACAGGAAGACTGAGTCTTCCTACTGTCTATAATTTGAGCGTTTCCTGTGTCACCAGTTTTACATTCCGATGCACCTCTACAGGTTTAGTGTATCCCTTGGACCTTCAGAGTGACGATGAAACACAGAAATTGCATCGGAATTAAATATAAGAGACACAATGCCGACTTAAGTACAAGAAAACAGTCTTCTTACAGTCAATGCTTTGAGCGTTTCCTGTGTCACCAGTTTTACATTCCGATGCACATCTGCAGGTTTACTGTATCCATTGGACCTTCCCATTGACGATGAAACATAGAAATTGCATCGGAATTAAATATAAGAGTCACAATGCCGACTTAAGTACAGGAAGACTGAGTCTTCCTACTGTCTATGTTTTGAGCGTTTCCTGTGTCACCAGTTTTACATTCTGATGCACCTCTGCAGGTTTACTGTATCCCTTGGACTTTCCCATTGACGATGAAACACAGAAATTGCATCGGAATTAAATATAAGAGACACAATGCAGACTTAAGTACAGGAAGACTGAGTCTTCCTACTGTCTATGTTTTGAGCGTTTCCTGTGTCATCAGTTTTACTTTCCGATGCACTTCATCTTGTTTATTATATCCCTTGGACCTTCTCGTTGACGATGAAACACAGAATTTTTCATAGAAAATAAATATAAGAGACACAATGCCGACTTAATTACAGGAAGACTGAGTCTTCCTACTGTCTATGTTTTGAGCGTTTCCTGTGTCACCAGTTTTACATTCCGATGCACCTCTGCAGGTTTACTGTATCCTTTGGACCTTCCCATTGACGATGAAACACAGAAATTGCATCGGAATTAAATATAAGAGACACAATGCCGACTTAAGTACAGGAAGACAGAGTCTTCCTACTGTCTATGTTTTGAGCGTTTCCTGTGTCACCAGTTTTACATTCTGATGCACCTCTGCAGGTTTACTGTATCCCTTGGACCTTCCCATTGACGATGAAACACAGAAATTGCATCGGAATTAAATATAAGAGACACAATGCCGACTTAACTACAGGAAGACTGAGTCTTCCTACTGTCTATGCTTTGAGCGTTTCCTGTGTCACCAGTTTTACATTCAGATGCACCTCTGCAGGTTTACTGTATCCTTTGGACCTTCCCATTGACGATGAAACACAGAAATTGCATCGGAATCAAATATAAGAGACACAATGCAGACTTAAGTACAGGAAGACTGAGTCTTCCTACTGTCTATGTTTTGAGCGTTTCCTGTGTCATCAGTTTTCATTCCAATGCACCTCTGCAGGTTTACTATATCCCTTGGACCTTCCCATTGACGATGAAACACAGAAATTGCATCGGAATTAAATATAAGAGACTCAATGCCGACTTAAGTACAGGAAGACAGAGTCTTCCTACTGTCTATGTTTTGAGCGTTTCCTGTGTCACCAGTTTTACATTCTGATGCACCTCTGCAGGTTTACTGTATCCCTTGGACCTTCCTATTGACGATGAAACACAGAAATTGCATCGGAATTAAATATAAGAGACACAATGCCGACTTAACTACAGGAAGACAGAGTCTTCCTACTGTCTATGTTTTGAGCGTTTCCTGTGTCACAAGTTTTACCTTCTGATGCACCTCTGCAGGTTTACTGTATCCCTTGGACCTTCCCATTGACGATGAAACACAGAAATTGCATCGGAATTAAATATGAGAGACACAATGCCGACTTAAGTACAGGAAGAACGAGTCTTCCTACTGTCTATGTGTTGAGCGTTTCCTGTGTCACCAGTTTTACATTCAGATGCACCTCTGCAGGTTTACTGTATCCCTTGGACCTTCCCATTGACGATGAAACACAGAAATTGCATCGGAATTAAATATAAGAGACACAATACCGATTTAAGTACAGGAAGACTAAGTCTTCCTACTGTCTATGCTTTGAGCCTTTCCTGTGTCATCAGTTTTACTTTCCGATGCACTTCTGCTTGTTTATTATAACCCTTGGACCTTCCCGTTGACGATGAAAATCAGAAATTTCATCGGAATTATATATAAGAGACACAACGCCGACTTAAGTACATGAATCCTGATTCTTCTTACGGTCTATGTTTTAGCGTTTCCTGTGTCACCAGGTATAAATTCCGATGCACCTCTGCAGGTTTATTGTATCCCTTGGAACTTCCCATTGACGATGAAACACAGAAATTGCATCGGAATTAAATATAAGAGACACAATGCCGACTTAAGTACTAGAAAACAGTCTTCTTACAGTCAATGTTTTGAGCGTTTCGTGTGTCACCTGTTTTACATTCCGATGCACCTCTGCAGGTTTACTGTATCCCTTGGACTTTCCCATTGACGATGAAACACAGAAATTGCATCGGAATTAAATATAAGTGACACAATGCCGACTTAAGTACAGGATGACTGAGTCTTCTTACTGTCTAAGTTTTGAGCGTTTCCTGTGTCACTAGTTTTACATTCCGATGCACCTCTGCAGGTGTACTGTATCCCTTGGACCTTCCCATTGACGATGAAACACAGAAATTGCATCGGAATTAAATATAAGAGACACAATGCCGACTTAAGTACAGGAAGACAGAGTCTTTCTACTGTCTATGTTTTGAGCGTTTCCTGTGTCACCAGTTTTACATTCTGATGCACCTCTGCAGGTTTACTGTATCCCTTGGACCTTCCCATTGACGATGAAACACAGAAATTGCATCGGAATTGAATATAAAAGGCACAATGCCGATTTAAGTACAGGAAGACTGAGTCTTCTTACTGTCTAAGTTTTGAGCGTTTAATGTGCCACCAGTTTTACATTCCGATGCACCTCTACAGGTTTACTGTATCCCTTGGACCTTCCCATTGACGATGAAACACAGAAATTGCATCGGAATTAAATATAAGAGACACAATGCCGACTTAAGTACTAGAAAACAGTCTTCTTACAGTCAATGTTTTGAGCGTTTCGTGTGTCACCTGTTTTACATTCCGATGCACCTCTGCAGGTTTACTGTATCCCTTGGACATTCCCATTGACGATGAAACACAGAAATTGCATCGGAATTAAATATAAGAGACACAATGCCGACTTAAGTACAGGAAGAATGAGTCTTCCTACTTACTATGTGTTGACCGTCCTCTGTCAGCA
Source organism: Schistocerca nitens (assembly GCF_023898315.1). NCBI lineage: Eukaryota > Metazoa > Arthropoda > Insecta > Orthoptera > Acrididae > Schistocerca > Schistocerca nitens. Next base: position 10,416,646 of record NC_064621.1, on the reverse strand, counting down.
GTTTTACATTCTGATGCACCTCTGCAGGTTTACTGTTCCCTTGGACCTTCCCATTGACGATGAAAATCAGAAATTGGATCGGAATTATATATTAGAGACACAACGCCGACTTAAGTACATGAAACCTGATTCTTCTTACGGTCTATGTTTTAGCGTTTCCTGTGTCACCAGGTTTAAATTCCGATGCACCTCTGTGGGTTTATTGTATCCCTTGGAACTTCCCATTGACGATGAAACACAGAAATTGCATCGGAATTAAATATAAGAGACACAATGCCGACTTAAGTACAGGAAGACTGAGTCTTCTTACTGTCTAAGTTTTGAGCGTTTCCTGTGTCACTAGTTTTACATTCCGATGCACCTCTGCAGATTTACTGTATCACTTGGACCTTCCCATTGACGATGAAACACAGAAATTGCATCGGAATTAAATATAAGAGACACAATGCCGACTTAAGTACAGGAAGACAGAGTCTTCCTACTGTCTATGTTTTGAGCGTTTCCTGTGTCACCAGTTTTACATTCTGATGCACCTCTGCAGGTTTACTGTATCCCTTGGACCTTCCCATTGACGATGAAACACAGATATTGCATCGGAATTAAATATAAGAGACACAATGCAGACTTAAGTACAGGAAGACTGAGTCTTCCTACTGTCTATGTTTTGAGCGTTTCCTGTGCCACCAGTTTTACATTCCGATGCACCTCTACAGGTTTACTGTATCCCTTGGACCTTCCCATTGACGATGAAACACAGAAATTGCATCGGAATTAAATATAAGAGACACAATGCCGACTTAAGTACTAGAAAACAGTCTTCTTACAGTCAATGCTTTGAGCGTTTCCTGTGTCACCTGTTTAACATTACGATGCACCTCTGCAGGTTTACTGTATCCCTTGGACCTTCCCATTGACGATGAAACAGAAATTGCATCGGAATTAAATATAAGAGACACAATGCCGACTTAAGTACAGGAAGAATGAGTCTTCCTACTTACTATGTGTTGAGCGTTTCCTGTGTCAACAGTTTTACATTCTGATGCACCTGTGCAGGTTTACTGTATCCCTTGGACCTTCCCATTGACGATGAAAATCAGAAATTGCATCGGAATTATATATAAGAGACACAACGCCGACTTAAGTACATGAAACCTGATTCTTCTTACGGTCTATGTTTTAGCGTTTCCTGTGTCACCAGGTTTAAATTCCGATGCATCTCTGTAGGTTTATTGTATCCCTTGGAACTTCCCATTGACGATGAAACACAGAAATTGCATCGGAATTAAATATAAGAGACACAATGCCGACTTAAGTACAGGAAGTCTGAGTCTTCTTACTGTCTAAGATTTGAGCGTTTCCTGTGTCACTAGTTTTACATTCCGATGCACCTCTGCAGGTTTACTGTATCCCTTGGACCATCCCATTGACGATGAAACACAGAAATTGCATCGGAATTAAATATAAGAGACACAATGCCGAGTTAAGTACAGGAAGACAGAGTCTTCCTACTGTCTATGTTTTGAGCGTTTCCTGTGTCACCAGTTTTACATTCTGATGCACCTCTGCAGGTTTACTGTATCCCTTGGACCTTCCGATTGACGATTAACACAGAAATTGCATCGGAATTAAATATAAGAGACACAATGCCGACTTAAGTACAGGAAGAATGAGTCTTCCCACTGTCTATGTATTGAGCGTTTCCTGTGTCAGCAGTTTTACATTCTGATGCACCTCTGCAGGTTTACTGTATCCCTTGGACCTTCCCATTGACGATGAAACACAGAAATTGCATCGGAATTAAATATAAGAGACACAATGCCCATTTAAGTACAGGAAGACTAAGTCTTCCTACTGTCTATGTTTTGAGCGTTTCCTGTGTCATCAGTTTTACTTTCCGTTGCAGTTCTGCTTGTTTATTACAACCCTTGGACCTTCCCGTTGACGATGAAAATCAGAAATTTCATCGGAATTATATATAAGAGACACAACGCCGACTTAAGTACATGTATCCTGATCCTTCTTACGGTCTATGTTTTAGCGATTCCTGTGTCACCAGGTTTAAATTCCGATGCACCTCTACAGGTTTATTGTATCCCTTGGAACTTCCCATTGACGATGAAACACATAAATTGCATCGGAATTAAATATAAGAGACACAATGCCGACTGAAGTACAGGAAGACTGAGTCTTCTTACTGTCTAAGTTTTGAGCGTTTCCTGTGTCACTAGTTTTACATTCCGATGCACCTCTGCAGGTTTACTGTATCCCTTGGACCTTCCCATTGACGATGAAACACAGAAATTGCATCGGAATCAAATATAAGAGACACAATGCCGACTTAAGTACAGGAAGACTGAGTCTTCTTACTGCCTAAGTTTTGAGCGTTTCCTGTGCAACCAGTTTTACATTCCGATGCACCTCTACAGGTTTTCTGTATCCCTTGGACCTTCCCATTGACGATGAAACACAGAAATTGCATCGGAATTAAATATAAGAGACACAATGCCGACTTAAGTACAGGAAGACAGAGTCTTCCTACTGTCTATGTTTTGAGCGTTTCCTGTGTCACCAGTTTTACATTCTGATGCACCTCTGCAGGTTTACTGTATCCCTTGGACCTTCCTATTGACGATGAAACACAGAAATTGCATCGGAATTAAATATAAGAGACACAATGCCGACTTAACTACAGGAAGACAGAGTCTTCCTACTGTCTATGTTTTGAGCGTTTCCTGTGTCACAAGTTTTACCTTCTGATGCACCTCTGCAGGTTTACTGTATCCCTTGGACCTTCCCATTGACGATGAAACACAGAAATTGCATCGGAATTAAATATGAGAGACACAATGCCGACTTAAGTACAGGAAGAACGAGTCTTCCTACTGTCTATGTGTTGAGCGTTTCCTGTGTCACCAGTTTTACATTCAGATGCACCTCTGCAGGTTTACTGTATCCCTTGGACCTTCCCATTGACGATGAAACACAGAAATTGCATCGGAATTAAATATAAGAGACACAATACCGATTTAAGTACAGGAAGACTAAGTCTTCCTACTGTCTATGCTTTGAGCCTTTCCTGTGTCATCAGTTTTACTTTCCGATGCACTTCTGCTTGTTTATTATAACCCTTGGACCTTCCCGTTGACGATGAAAATCAGAAATTTCATCGGAATTATATATAAGAGACACAACGCCGACTTAAGTACATGAATCCTGATTCTTCTTACGGTCTATGTTTTAGCGTTTCCTGTGTCACCAGGTATAAATTCCGATGCACCTCTGCAGGTTTATTGTATCCCTTGGAACTTCCCATTGACGATGAAACACAGAAATTGCATCGGAATTAAATATAAGTGACACAATGCCGACTTAAGTACAGGATGACTGAGTCTTCTTACTGTCTAAGTTTTGAGCGTTTCCTGTGTCACTAGTTTTACATTCCGATGCACCTCTGCAGGTTTACTGTATCCCTTGGACCTTCCCATTGACGATGAAACACAGAAATTGCATCGGAATTAAATATAAGAGACACAATGCCGACTTAAGTACAGGAAGACAGAGTCTTTCTACTGTCTATGTTTTGAGCGTTTCCTGTGTCACCAGTTTTACATTCTGATGCACCTCTGCAGGTTTACTGTATCCCTTGGACCTTCCCATTGACGATGAAACACAGAAATTGCATCGGAATTGAATATAAGAGACACAATGCCGATTTAAGTACAGGAAGACTGAGTCTTCTTACTGTCTAAGTTTTGAGCATTTAATGTGCCACCAGTTTTACATTCCGATGCACCTCTACAGGTTTACTGTATCCCTTGGACCTTCCCATTGACGATGAAACACAGAAATTGCATCGGAATTAAATATAAGAGACACAATGCCGACTTAAGTACTAGAAAACAGTCTTCTTACAGTCAATGTTTTGAGCGTTTCGTGTGTCACCTGTTTTACATTCCGATGCACCTCTGCAGGTTTACTGTATCCCTTGGACATTCCCATTGACGATGAAACACAGAAATTGCATCGGAATTAAATATAAGAGACACAATGCCGACTTAAGTACAGGAAGAATGAGTCTTCCTACTTACTATGTGTTGACCGTCCTCTGTCAGCAGTTTTACATTCTGATGCACCTCTGCAGGTTTACTGTTCCCTTGGACCTTCCCATTGACGATGAAAATCAGAAATTGGATCGGAATTATATATAAGAGACACAACGCCGACTTAAGTACATGAAACCTGATTCTTCTTACGGTCTATGTTTTAGCGTTTCCTGTGTCATCAGGTTTAAATTCCGATGCACCTCTGTGGGTTTATTGTATCCCTTGGAACTTCCCATTGACGATGAAACACAGAAATTGCATCGGAATTAAATATAAGAGACACAATGCCGACTTAAGTACAGGAAGACTGAGTCTTCTTACTGTCTAAGTTTTGAGCGTTTCCTGTGTCACTAGTTTTACATTCCGATGCACCTCTGCAGGTTTACTGTATCACTTGGACCTTCCCATTGACGATGAAACACACAAATTGCATCGGAATTAAATATAAGAGACACAATGCCGACTTAAGTACAGGAAGACAGAGTCTTCCTACTGTCTATGTTTTGAGCGTTTCCTGTGTCACCAGTTTTACATTCTGATGCACCTCTGCAGGTTTACTGTATCCCTTGGACCTTCCCATTGACGATGAAACACAGATATTGCATCGGAATTAAATATAAGAGACACAATGCAGACTTAAGTACAGGAAGACTGAGTCTTCCTACTGTCTATGTTTTGAGCGTTTCCTGTGCCACCAGTTTTACATTCCGATGCACCTCTACAGGTTTACTGTATCCCTTGGACCTTCCCATTGACGATGAAACACAGAAATTGCATCGGAATAAAATATAAGAGACACAATGCCGACTTAAGTACAGGAAGACTGAGTCTTCTTACTGCCTAAGTTTTGAGCGTTTCCTGTGCAACCAGTTTTACATTCCGATGCACCTCTACAGGTTTTCTGTATCCCTTGGACCTTCCCATTGACGATGAAACACAGAAATTGCATCGGAATTAAATATAAGAGACACAATGCCGACTTAAGTACAGGAAGACTGAGACTTCCTACTGTCTATGTTCTAGCGTTTCCTGTGTCACCAGTTTTACATTCCGATGGGCCTCTGCAGGTTTACTGTATCCATTGGACCTTCCCATTGACGATGAAACATAGAAATTGCATCGGAATTAAATATAAGAGTCACAATGCCGACTTAAGTACAGGAAGTCTGAGTCTTCCTACTGTCTATAATTTCAGCGTTTCCTGTGTCACCAGTTTTACATTCCGATGCACCTCTACAGGTTTACTGTATCCCTTGGACCTTCACAGTGACGATGAAACACAGAATTTGCATCGGAATTAAATTTAAGAGACATAATGCCGAATTATGAACAGGAAGACTGAGTCTTCTTACTGTCTAAGTTTTGAGCGTTTCCTGTGCCATCAGTTTTACATTCCGATGCACCTCTACAGGTTTACTGTATCCCTTGGACCTTCCCATTCACGATGAAACACAGAAATTTAATCGGAATTAAATATAAGAGTCCCAATGCCGACTTAAGTACAGGAAGACTCAGTCTTCCTACTGTCTATGTTTTGAGCGTTTCCTGTGTCATCAGTTTTACATTCCGATGCACCACTGGAGGTTTACTGTATCCCTTGGACCTTCCGATGGACGATGAAACACAGAAATTGCATCGGAATTAAATTTAGGAGACACAATGCCGACTTAAGTACAGGGAGACTGAGTCTTCCCCCTGTCTATGTTTGAGCGTTTCCTGTGTCACCAGTTTTACATTCCGATGGACCTCTGCAGGTTTACTGTATCCATTGGACCTTCCCATTGACGATGAAACACAGATATTGCGTCGGTATTAAATATAAGAGACACAATGCCGACTTAAGTACAGGAAGCCAGAGTCTTCCTACTGTCTATGTTTTGAGCGTTTTTTGTGTCACCAGTTTTACATTCTGATGCACCTCTGCAGGTTTACTGTATCCCTTGGACCTTCCCATTGACGATAAAACACAGAAATTGCATCGGAATTAAATATAAGAGACACAATGCCGACTTAGTACAGGAAGACTGAGTCTTCTTACTGTCTAAGTTTTGAGTGTTTCCTGTGCCACCAGTTTTACATTCCGATGCACCTCTACAGGTTTACTGTATCCCTTGGACCTTCCCATTGACGATGAAACACAGAAATTGCATCGGAATTAAATATAAGAGACACAATGCCGACTTAAGTACTAGAAAACAATCTTCTTACAGTCAATGTTTTGAGCGTTTCCTGTGTCACCTGTTTTACATTCCGATGCACCTCTGCAGGTTTACTGTATCCCTTGGTCCTTCCCATTGACGATGAAACACAGAAATTGCATCGGAATTAAATATAAGAGACACAATGCCGACTTAAGTACAGGAAGAACGAGTCTTCCTACTTACTATGCGGTGAGCGTTTCCTGTGTCAGCAGTTTTACATTCTGATGCACCACTGCAGGTTTACTGTATCCCTTGGACCTTCCCATTGACGATGAAAATCAGAAATTGCATCGGAATTATATATAAGAGACACAACGCTGACTTAAGTACATGAAACCTGATTCTTCTTACGGTCTATGTTTTAGCGTTTCCTGTGTCACCAGGTTTAAATTCCGATGCACCTCTGTAGGTTTATTGTATCCCTTGGAACTTCCCATTGACGATGAAACACAGATATTGCATCGGAATTAAATACAAGAGACACAATGCCGACTTAAGTACAGGAAGACTGAGTCTTTTTACTGTCTAATTTTTGAGCGTTTCCTGTGTCACAAGTTTTACATTCCGATGCACCTCTGCAGGTTTACTGCATCCCTTGGACCTTCCCATTGACGATGAAACACAGAAATTGCATCGGAATTAAATATAAGAGACACAATGCCGACTTAAATACAGGAAGACAGAGTCTTCCTACTGTCTATGTTTTGAGCGTTTCCTGTGTCACCAGTTTTACATTCTGATGCACCTCTTTAGGTTTACTGTATCCCTTGGACCTTCCCATTGACGATGAAACACAGAAATTGCATCGGAATTAAATATAAGAGACACAATGCCGACTTAAGTACAGGAAGACTGAGTCTTCTTACTGTCTAAGTTTTGAGCGTTTCCTGTGTCACTAGTTTTACATTCAGATGCATCTCTGCAGGTTTACTGTATCCCTTGGACCTTCCCATTGACGATGAAACACAGAAATTGCATGGGAATTAAATATGAGAGACACAATGCCGACTTAAGTACAGGAAGACAGAGTCTTCCTACTGTCTATGTTTTAAGCGTTTCCTGTGTCACCAGTTTTACATTCTGATGCACCTCTGCAGGTTTACTGTATCCCTTGGACCTTCACATTGACGATGAAAAACAGAAATTGCATCGGAATTAAATATAAGAGACACAATGCCGACTTAAGTACAGGAAGACTGAGTCTTCTTACTGTCTAAGTTTTGAGCGTTTCCTGTGCCACCAGTTTTACATTCCGATGCACCTCTACAGGTTTACTGTATCCCTTGGACCTTCACAGTGACGATGAAACACAGAAATTGCATCGGAATTAAATATAAGAGACACAATGCCGACTTAAGTACAAGAAAACAGTCTTCTTACAGTCAATGTTTTGAGCGTTTCCTGTGTCATCAGTTTTACTTTCCGATGCACCTCTGCATGTTTACTATATCCCTTGGACCTTCCCATTCACGATGAAACACAGAAATTTAATCGGGTATAAATATAAGAGTCCCAATGCCGACTTAAGTACAGGAAGACCAAGTCTTCCTACTGTCTATATTTTGAGCGTTTCCTGTGTCATCAGTTTTACATTCCGATGCACCACTGCAGCTTTACTGTATCCCTTGCACCTTCCCATTGACGATGGAAAACAGAAATCTGATCGGAATTAAATATAAGAGACACAATGCCGAATTAAGTACAGGAAGACTAAGTCTTCCTACTGTCTATGTTTTGATCGTTTCCTGTGTCATCAGTTTTAATTTCCGATGCACCTCTGCTTGTTTCTTATATCCTTTGGACCTTCCCGTTGACGATGAAACACTGAAATTGCATCGGAATTAAATGTAAGAGACACAATGCCGACTTAAGTACAGGAAGACTGAGTCTTCCTACTGTCTATGTTTTGAGCGTTTCCTGTGTCACCAGTTTTACATTCCGATGAACCTCTGCAGGTTTACTGTATCCCTTGGATCTTCCCATTGACGATGAAACACAGAAATTGTATCGGAATTAAATTTAAGAGACACAATGCCGACTTAAGAACAGGAAGACTGAGTCTTCCTACTGTCTCTAATTTGAGCGTTTCCTGTGTCACCAGTTTTACATTTTGATGCACCTCTACAGGTTTACTGTATCCCTTGGACCTTCACAGTGACGATGAAACACAGAAATTGCATCGGAATTAAATATAAGAGACACAATGCCGACTTAAGTACAAGAAAACAGTCTTCTTACAGTCAATGTTTTGAGCGTTTCCTGTGTCACCAGTTTTACATTCCGATGCACCTCTACAGGTTTACTGTATCCCTTGGACCTTCCCATTGGCGATGAAACACACAAATTGCATCGAAATTAAATATAAGAGACACAATGCCGACTTAAGTATAGGAAGACTGAGTCTTCCTACTGTCTATGTATGAGCGTTTCCTGTGTCACCAGTTTTACATTCCGATGGACCTCTGCAGGTTTACTGTATCCATTGGACCTTCCCATTGACGATGAAACATAGAAATTCCATCGGAATTAAATATAAGAGTCACAATGCCGACTTAAGTACAGGAAGACTGAGTCTTCCTACTGTCTATGTTTTGAGGGTTTCCTGTGTTACCAGTTTTACATTATGATGCACCTCTGCAGGTTTACTGTATCCCTTGGACCTTCCCATTGACGATGAAACACAGAAATTGCATCGGAATTAAATATAAGAGACACAATGCCGACTTAAGTACAGGAAGACTGAGTCTTCTTACTGTCTAAGTTTTGAGCGTTTCCTGTGCCACCAGTTTTACATTCCGATGCACCTCTAGAGGTTTACTGTATCACTTGGAACTTCCCATTGACGATGAAACACAGAAATTCCATCGGAATTAAATATAAGAGACACAATGCCGACTTAAGTACAGGAAGACAGAGTCTTCCTACTGTCTATGTTTTGAGCGTTTCGTGTGTCACCAGTTTTACATTCTGATGCACCTCTGCAGGTTTACTGTATCCCTTGGACCTTCCCATTGACAATGAAACACAGTAATTGCATCGGAATTAAATATAAGAGACACAATGCCGACTTACTTACAGGAAGACAGAGTCTTCCTACTGTCTATGTTTTGAGCGTTTCCTCTGTCACCAGTTTTACATTCTGATGCACCTCTGCAGGTTTACTGTATCCCTTGGACCTTCCCATTGACGATGAATCACAGATATTGCATCGGAATTAAATATATGAGACACAATGCCGACTTAAGTACAGGAAGACTGAGTCTTTTTACTGTCTAATTTTTGAGCGTTTCCTGTGTCACCAGTTTTACATTCCGATGCACCTCTGCAGGTTTACTGCATCCCTTGGACCTTCCCATTGACGATGAAACACAGAAATTGCATCGGAATTAAATATAAGAGACACAATGCCGACTTAAATACAGGAAGACAGAGTCTTCCTACTGTCTATGTTTTGAGCGTTTCCTGTGTCACCAGTTTTACATTCTGATGCACCTCTTTAGGTTTACTGTATCCCTTGGACCTTCCCATTGACGATGAAACACAGAAATTGCATCGGAATTAAATATAAGAGACACAATGCCGACTTAAGTACAGGAAGACTGAGTCTTCTTACTGTCTAAGTTTTGAGCGTTTCCTGTGTCACTAGTTTTACATTCAGATGCATCTCTGCAGGTTTACTGTATCCCTTGGACCTTCCCATTGACGATGAAACACAGAAATTGCATGGGAATTAAATATGAGAGACACAATGCCGACTTAAGTACAGGAAGACAGAGTCTTCCTACTGTCTATGTTTTAAGCGTTTCCTGTGTCACCAGTTTTACATTCTGATGCACCTCTGCAGGTTTACTGTATCCCTTGGACCTTCACATTGACGATGAAAAACAGAAATTGCATCGGAATTAAATATAAGAGACACAATGCCGACTTAAGTACAGGAAGACTGAGTCTTCTTACTGTCTAAGTTTTGAGCGTTTCCTGTGCCACCAGTTTTACATTCCGATGCACCTCTACAGGTTTACTGTATCCCTTGGACCTTCACAGTGACGATGAAACACAGAAATTGCATCGGAATTAAATATAAGAGACACAATGCCGACTTAAGTACAAGAAAACAGTCTTCTTACAGTCAATGTTTTGAGCGTTTCCTGTGTCATCAGTTTTACTTTCCGATGCACCTCTGCATGTTTACTATATCCCTTGGACCTTCCCATTCACGATGAAACACAGAAATTTAATCGGGTATAAATATAAGAGTCCCAATGCCGACTTAAGTACAGGAAGACCAAGTCTTCCTACTGTCTATATTTTGAGCGTTTCCTGTGTCATCAGTTTTACATTCCGATGCACCACTGCAGCTTTACTGTATCCCTTGCACCTTCCCATTGACGATGGAAAACAGAAATCTGATCGGAATTAAATATAAGAGACACAATGCCGAATTAAGTACAGGAAGACTAAGTCTTCCTACTGTCTATGTTTTGATCGTTTCCTGTGTCATCAGTTTTAATTTCCGATGCACCTCTGCTTGTTTCTTATATCCTTTGGACCTTCCCGTTGACGATGAAACACTGAAATTGCATCGGAATTAAATGTAAGAGACACAATGCCGACTTAAGTACAGGAAGACTGAGTCTTCCTACTGTCTATGTTTTGAGCGTTTCCTGTGTCACCAGTTTTACATTCCGATGAACCTCTGCAGGTTTACTGTATCCCTTGGATCTTCCCATTGACGATGAAACACAGAAATTGTATCGGAATTAAATTTAAGAGACACAATGCCGACTTAAGAACAGGAAGACTGAGTCTTCCTACTGTCTCTAATTTGAGCGTTTCCTGTGTCACCAGTTTTACATTTTGATGCACCTCTACAGGTTTACTGTATCCCTTGGACCTTCACAGTGACGATGAAACACAGAAATTGCATCGGAATTAAATATAAGAGACACAATGCCGACTTAAGTACAAGAAAACAGTCTTCTTACAGTCAATGTTTTGAGCGTTTCCTGTGTCACCAGTTTTACATTCCGATGCACCTCTACAGGTTTACTGTATCCCTTGGACCTTCCCATTGGCGATGAAACACACAAATTGCATCGAAATTAAATATAAGAGACACAATGCCGACTTAAGTATAGGAAGACTGAGTCTTCCTACTGTCTATGTATGAGCGTTTCCTGTGTCACCAGTTTTACATTCCGATGGACCTCTGCAGGTTTACTGTATCCATTGGACCTTCCCATTGACGATGAAACATAGAAATTCCATCGGAATTAAATATAAGAGTCACAATGCCGACTTAAGTACAGGAAGACTGAGTCTTCCTACTGTCTATGTTTTGAGGGTTTCCTGTGTTACCAGTTTTACATTATGATGCACCTCTGCAGGTTTACTGTATCCCTTGGACCTTCCCATTGACGATGAAACACAGAAATTGCATCGGAATTAAATATAAGAGACACAATGCCGACTTAAGTACAGGAAGACTGAGTCTTCTTACTGTCTAAGTTTTGAGCGTTTCCTGTGCCACCAGTTTTACATTCCGATGCACCTCTAGAGGTTTACTGTATCACTTGGAACTTCCCATTGACGATGAAACACAGAAATTCCATCGGAATTAAATATAAGAGACACAATGCCGACTTAAGTACAGGAAGACAGAGTCTTCCTACTGTCTATGTTTTGAGCGTTTCGTGTGTCACCAGTTTTACATTCTGATGCACCTCTGCAGGTTTACTGTATCCCTTGGACCTTCCCATTGACAATGAAACACAGTAATTGCATCGGAATTAAATATAAGAGACACAATGCCGACTTACTTACAGGAAGACAGAGTCTTCCTACTGTCTATGTTTTGAGCGTTTCCTCTGTCACCAGTTTTACATTCTGATGCACCTCTGCAGGTTTACTGTATCCCTTGGACCTTCCCATTGACGATGAATCACAGATATTGCATCGGAATTAAATATATGAGACACAATGCCGACTTAAGTACAGGAAGACTGAGTCTTTTTACTGTCTAATTTTTGAGCGTTTCCTGTGTCACCAGTTTTACATTCCGATGCACCTCTGCAGGTTTACTGCATCCCTTGGACCTTCCCATTGACGATGAAACACAGAAATTGCATCGGAATTAAATATAAGAGACACAATGCCGAATTAAATACAGGAAGACAGAGTCTTCCTACTGTCTATGTTTTGAGCGTTTCCTGTGTCACCAGTTTTACATTCTGATGCACCTCTTTAGGTTTACTGTATCCCTTGGACCTTCCCATTGACGATGAAACACAGAAATTGCATCGGAATTAAATATAAGAGACACAATGCCGACTTAAGTACAGGAAGACTGAGTCTTCTTACTGTCTAAGTTTTGAGCGTTTCCTGTGTCACTAGTTTTACATTCAGATGCATCTCTGCAGGTTTACTGTATCCCTTGGACCTTCCCATTGACGATGAAACACAGAAATTGCATGGGAATTAAATATGAGAGACACAATGCCGACTTAAGTACAGGAAGACAGAGTCTTCCTACTGTCTATGTTTTAAGCGTTTCCTGTGTCACCAGTTTTACATTCTGATGCACCTCTGCAGGTTTACTGTATCCCTTTGACCTTCACATTGACGATGAAAAACAGAAATTGCATCGGAATTAAATATAAGAGACACAATGCCGACTTAAGTACAGGAAGACTGAGTCTTCTTACTGTCTAAGTTTTGAGCGTTTCCTGTGCCACCAGTTTTACATTCCGATGCACCTCTACAGGTTTACTGTATCCCTTGGACCTTCACAGTGACGATGAAACACAGAAATTGCATCGGAATTAAATATAAGAGACACAATGCCGACTTAAGTACAAGAAAACAGTCTTCTTACAGTCAATGTTTTGAGCGTTTCCTGTGTCATCAGTTTTACTTTCCGATGCACCTCTGCATGTTTACTATATCCCTTGGACCTTCCCATTCACGATGAAACACAGAAATTTAATCGGGTATAAATATAAGAGTCCCAATGCCGACTTAAGTACAGGAAGACCAAGTCTTCCTACTGTCTATATTTTGAGCGTTTCCTGTGTCATCAGTTTTACATTCCGATGCACCACTGCAGCTTTACTGTATCCCTTGGACCTTCCCATTGACGATGGAAAACAGAAATCGCATCGGAATTAAATATAAGAGACACAATGCCGAATTAAGTACAGGAAGACTAAGTCTTCCTACTGTCTATGTTTTGATCGTTTCCTGTGTCATCAGTTTTAATTTCCGATGCACCTCTGCTTGTTTCTTATATCCTTTGGACCTTCCCGTTGACGATGAAACACTGAAATTGCATCGGAATTAAATGTAAGAGACACAATGCCGACTTAAGTACAGGAAGACTGAGTCTTCCTACTGTCTATGTTTTGAGCGTTTCCTGTGTCACCAGTTTTACATTCCGATGAACCTCTGCAGGTTTACTGTATCCCTTGGATCTTCCCATTGACGATGAAACACAGAAATTGTATCGGAATTAAATTTAAGAGACACAATGCCGACTTAAGAACAGGAAGACTGAGTCTTCCTACTGTCTCTAATTTGAGCGTTTCCTGTGTCACCAGTTTTACATTCCGATGCACCTCTACAGGCTTACTGTATCCCTTGGACCTTCACAGTGACGATGAAACACAGAAATTGCATCGGAATTAAATATAAGAGACACAATGCCAACTTAAGTACAAGAAAACAGTCATCTTACAGTCAATGATTTGAGCGTTTCCTGTGTCACCAGTTTTACATTCCGATGCACCTCTACAGGTTTACTGTATCCCTTGGACCTTCCCATTGGCGATGAAACACACAAATTGCATCGAAATTAAATATAAGAGACACAATGCCGACTTAAGTATAGGAAGACTGAGTCTTCCTACTGTCTATGTTTGAGCGTTTCCTGTGTCACCAGTTTTACATTCCGATGGACTTCTGCAGGTTTACTGTATCCATTGCACCTTCCCATTGACGATGAAACATAGAAATTCCATCGGAATTAAATATAAGAGTCACAATGCCGACTTAAGTACAGGAAGACTGAGTCTTCCTACTGTCTATGTTTTGAGGGTTTCCTGTGTTACCAGTTTTACATTATGATGCACCTCTGCAGGTTTACTGTATCCCTTGGACCTTCCCATTGACGATGAAACACAGAAATTGCATCGGAATTAAATATAAGAGACACAATGCCGACTTAAGTACAGGAAGACTGAGTCTTCTTACTGTCTAAGTTTTGAGCGTTTCCTGTGCCACCAGTTTTACATTCCGATGCACCTCTACAGGTTTACTGTATCACTTGGAACTCCCCATTGACGATGAAACACAGAAATTCCATCGGAATTAAATATAAGAGACACAATGCCGACTTAAGTACAGGAAGACAGAGTCTTCCTACTGTCTATGTTTTGAGCGTTTCCTGTGTCACCAGTTTTACATTCTGAATTACCTCTGCAGGTTTACTGTATCCCTTGGACCTTCCCATTGACGATGAAACACAGAAATTGCATCGGAATTAAATATAAGAGACACAATGCCGACTTAAGTACAGGAAGACTGAGTCTTCTTACTGTCTAAGTTTTGAGCGTTTCCTGTGCCACCAGTTTTACATTCCGATGCACCTCTACAGGTTTACTGTATCCCTTGGACCTTCACAGTGACGATGAAACACAGAAATTGCATCGGAATTAAATATAAGAGACACAATGCCGACTTAAGTACAAGAAAACAGTCTTCTTACAGTCAATGTTTTGAGCGTTTCCTGTGTCATCAGTTTTACTTTCCGATGCACCTCTGCATGTTTACTATATCCCTTGGAGCTTCCCATTCACGATGAAACACAAAAATTTAATCGGGTATAAATATAAGAGTCCCAATGCCGACTTAAGTACAGGAAGACCAAGTCTTCCTACTGTCTATATTTTGAGCGTTTCCTGTGTCATCAGTTTTACATTCCGATGCACCACTGCAGCTTTACTGTATCCCTTGGACCTTCCCATTGACGATGGAAAACAGAAATCGCATCGGAATTAAATATAAGAGACACAATGCCGAATTAAGTACAGGAAGACTAAGTCTTCCTACTGTCTATGTTTTGCTCGTTTCCTGTGTCATCAGTTTTAATTTCCGATGCACCTCTGCTTGTTTCTTATATCCTTTGGACCTTCCCGTTGACGATGAAACACTGAAATTGCATCGGAATTAAATGTAAGAGACACAATGCCGACTTAAGTACAGGAAGACTGAGTCTTCCTACTGTCTATGTTTTGAGCGTTTCCTGTGTCACCAGTTTTACATTCTGATGAACCTCTGCAGGTTTACTGTATCCCTTGGACCTTCCCATTGACGATGAAACACAGAAATTGCATCGGAATTAAATTTAAGAGACACAATGCCGACTTAAGAACAGGAAGACTGAGTCTTCCTACTGTCTCTAATTTGAGCGTTTCCTGTGTCACCAGTTTTACATTCCGATGCACCTCTACAGGTTTACTGTATCCCTTGGACCTTCACAGTGACGATGAAACACAGAAATTGCATCGGAATTAAATATAAGAGACACAATGCCGACTTAAGTACAGGAAGACAAAGTCTTCCTACTGTCTATGATTTGAGCGTTTCCTGTGTCACCAGTTTTACATTCTGATGCACCTCTCCAGGTTTACTGTATCCCTTGGACCTTCCCATTGACGATGAAACACAGAAATTGCATCGGAATTAAATATAGAAGACACAATGCCGACTTACTTACAGGAAGACAGAGTCTTCCTACTGTCTATGTTTTGAGCGTTTCCTCTGTCACCAGTTTTACATTCTGATGCACCTCTGCAGGTTTACTGTATCCCTTGGACCTTCCCATTGACGATGAATCACAGATATTGCATCGGAATTAAATATATGAGACACAATGCCGACTTAAGTACAGGAAGACTGAGTCTTTTTACTGTCTAATTTTTGAGCGTTTCCTGTGTCACCAGTTTTACATTCCGATGCACCTCTGCAGGTTTACTGCATCCCTTGGACCTTCCCATTGACGATGAAACACAGAAATTGCATCGGAATTAAATATAAGAGACACAATGCCGAATTAAATACAGGAAGACAGAGTCTTCCTACTGTCTATGTTTTGAGCGTTTCCTGTGTCACCAGTTTTACATTCTGATGCACCTCTTTAGGTTTACTGTATCCCTTGGACCTTCCCATTGACGATGAAACACAGAAATTGCATCGGAATTAAATATAAGAGACACAATGCCGACTTAAGTACAGGAAGACTGAGTCTTCTTACTGTCTAAGTTTTGAGCGTTTCCTGTGTCACTAGTTTTACATTCAGATGCATCTCTGCAGGTTTACTGTATCCCTTGGACCTTCCCATTGACGATGAAACACAGAAATTGCATGGGAATTAAATATGAGAGACACAATGCCGACTTAAGTACAGGAAGACAGAGTCTTCCTACTGTCTATGTTTTAAGCGTTTCCTGTGTCACCAGTTTTACATTCTGATGCACCTCTGCAGGTTTACTGTATCCCTTTGACCTTCACATTGACGATGAAAAACAGAAATTGCATCGGAATTAAATATAAGAGACACAATGCCGACTTAAGTACAGGAAGACTGAGTCTTCTTACTGTCTAAGTTTTGAGCGTTTCCTGTGCCACCAGTTTTACATTCCGATGCACCTCTACAGGTTTACTGTATCCCTTGGACCTTCACAGTGACGATGAAACACAGAAATTGCATCGGAATTAAATATAAGAGACACAATGCCGACTTAAGTACAAGAAAACAGTCTTCTTACAGTCAATGTTTTGAGCGTTTCCTGTGTCATCAGTTTTACTTTCCGATGCACCTCTGCATGTTTACTATATCCCTTGGACCTTCCCATTCACGATGAAACACAGAAATTTAATCGGGTATAAATATAAGAGTCCCAATGCCGACTTAAGTACAGGAAGACCAAGTCTTCCTACTGTCTATATTTTGAGCGTTTCCTGTGTCATCAGTTTTACATTCCGATGCACCACTGCAGCTTTACTGTATCCCTTGGACCTTCCCATTGACGATGGAAAACAGAAATCGCATCGGAATTAAATATAAGAGACACAATGCCGAATTAAGTACAGGAAGACTAAGTCTTCCTACTGTCTATGTTTTGATCGTTTCCTGTGTCATCAGTTTTAATTTCCGATGCACCTCTGCTTGTTTCTTATATCCTTTGGACCTTCCCGTTGACGATGAAACACTGAAATTGCATCGGAATTAAATGTAAGAGACACAATGCCGACTTAAGTACAGGAAGACTGAGTCTTCCTACTGTCTATGTTTTGAGCGTTTCCTGTGTCACCAGTTTTACATTCCGATGAACCTCTGCAGGTTTACTGTATCCCTTGGATCTTCCCATTGACGATGAAACACAGAAATTGTATCGGAATTAAATTTAAGAGACACAATGCCGACTTAAGAACAGGAAGACTGAGTCTTCCTACTGTCTCTAATTTGAGCGTTTCCTGTGTCACCAGTTTTACATTCCGATGCACCTCTACAGGTTTACTGTATCCCTTGGACCTTCACAGTGACGATGAAACACAGAAATTGCATCGGAATTAAATATAAGAGACACAATGCCAACTTAAGTACAAGAAAACAGTCATCTTACAGTCAATGATTTGAGCGTTTCCTGTGTCACCAGTTTTACATTCCGATGCACCTCTACAGGTTTACTGTATCCCTTGGACCTTCCCATTGGCGATGAAACACACAAATTGCATCGAAATTAAATATAAGAGACACAATGCCGACTTAAGTATAGGAAGACTGAGTCTTCCTACTGTCTATGTTTGAGCGTTTCCTGTGTCACCAGTTTTACATTCCGATGGACTTCTGCAGGTTTACTGTATCCATTGCACCTTCCCATTGACGATGAAACATAGAAATTCCATCGGAATTAAATATAAGAGTCACAATGCCGACTTAAGTACAGGAAGACTGAGTCTTCCTACTGTCTATGTTTTGAGGGTTTCCTGTGTTACCAGTTTTACATTATGATGCACCTCTGCAGGTTTACTGTATCCCTTGGACCTTCCCATTGACGATGAAACACAGAAATTGCATCGGAATTAAATATAAGAGACACAATGCCGACTTAAGTACAGGAAGACTGAGTCTTCTTACTGTCTAAGTTTTGAGCGTTTCCTGTGCCACCAGTTTTACATTCCGATGCACCTCTACAGGTTTACTGTATCACTTGGAACTTCCCATTGACGATGAAACACAGAAATTCCATCGGAATTAAATATAAGAGACACAATGCCGACTTAAGTACAGGAAGACAGAGTCTTCCTACTGTCTATGTTTTGAGCGTTTCCTGTGTCACCAGTTTTACATTCTGAATTACCTCTGCAGGTTTACTGTATCCCTTGGACCTTCCCATTGACGATGAAACACAGAAATTGCATCGGAATTAAATATAAGAGACACAATGCCGACTTAAGTACAGGAAGACTGAGTCTTCTTACTGTCTAAGTTTTGAGCGTTTCCTGTGCCACCAGTTTTACATTCCGATGCACCTCTACAGGTTTACTGTATCCCTTGGACCTTCACAGTGACGATGAAACACAGAAATTGCATCGGAATTAAATATAAGAGACACAATGCCGACTTAAGTACAAGAAAACAGTCTTCTTACAGTCAATGTTTTGAGCGTTTCCTGTGTCATCAGTTTTACTTTCCGATGCACCTCTGCATGTTTACTATATCCCTTGGAGCTTCCCATTCACGATGAAACACAGAAATTTAATCGGGTATAAATATAAGAGTCCCAATGCCGACTTAAGTACAGGAAGACCAAGTCTTCCTACTGTCTATATTTTGAGCGTTTCCTGTGTCATCAGTTTTACATTCCGATGCACCACTGCAGCTTTACTGTATCCCTTGGACCTTCCCATTGACGATGGAAAACAGAAATCGCATCGGAATTAAATATAAGAGACACAATGCCGAATTAAGTACAGGAAGACTAAGTCTTCCTACTGTCTATGTTTTGCTCGTTTCCTGTGTCATCAGTTTTAATTTCCGATGCACCTCTGCTTGTTTCTTATATCCTTTGGACCTTCCCGTTGACGATGAAACACTGAAATTGCATCGGAATTAAATGTAAGAGACACAATGCCGACTTAAGTACA
Source organism: Schistocerca nitens (assembly GCF_023898315.1). NCBI lineage: Eukaryota > Metazoa > Arthropoda > Insecta > Orthoptera > Acrididae > Schistocerca > Schistocerca nitens. Next base: position 10,397,136 of record NC_064621.1, on the reverse strand, counting down.
GGAAGACTGAGTCTTCCTACTGTCTATGTTTTGAGCGTTTCCTGTGTCACCAGTTTTACATTCTGATGAACCTCTGCAGGTTTACTGTATCCCTTGGACCTTCCCATTGACGATGAAACACAGAAATTGCATCGGAATTAAATTTAAGAGACACAATGCCGACTTAAGAACAGGAAGACTGAGTCTTCCTACTGTCTCTAATTTGAGCGTTTCCTGTGTCACCAGTTTTACATTCCGATGCACCTCTACAGGTTTACTGTATCCCTTGGACCTTCACAGTGACGATGAAACACAGAAATTGCATCGGAATTAAATATAAGAGACACAATGCCGACTTAAGTACAGGAAGACAAAGTCTTCCTACTGTCTATGATTTGAGCGTTTCCTGTGTCACCAGTTTTACATTCTGATGCACCTCTCCAGGTTTACTGTATCCCTTGGACCTTCCCATTGACGATGAAACACAGAAATTGCATCGGAATTAAATATAGAAGACACAATGCCGACTTATGTACAGGAAGACTGAGTCTTCTTACTGTCTAAGTTTTGAGCGTTTCCTGTGCCACCAGTTTTACATTCCGATGCACCTCTACAGGTTTACTGTATCCCTTGGACCTTCCCATTGACGATGAAACACAGAAATTGCATCGGAATTAAATATAAGAGACACAATGCCGACTTAAGTACAGGAAGACAGAGTCTTCCTACTGTCTATGTTTTGAGCGTTTCCTGTGTCACCAGTTTTACATTCTGATGCACCTCTGCAGGTTTACTGTATCCCTTGGACCTTCCCATTGACGATGAAACACAGAAATTGCATCGGAATTAAATATAAGAGACACAATGCCGATTTAAGTACAGGAAGACTAAGTCTTCCTACTGTCTATGTTTTGAGCGTTTCCTGTGTCATCAGTTTTACTTTCCGATGCACTTCTGCTTGTTTATTATAACCCTTGGACCTTCCCGTTGACGATGAAAATCAGAAATTTCATCGGAATTATATATAAGAGACACAACGCCGACTTAAGTACATGAATCCTGATTCTTCTTACGGTTTATGTTTTAGCGTTTCCTGTGTCACCAGGTTTAAATTCCGATGCACCTCTGCAGGTTTATTGTATCCCTTGGAACTTCCCATTGATGATGAAACACAGAAATTGCATCGGTATTAAATATAAAAGACACAATGCCGACTTAAGTACAGGAAGACTGAGTCTTCTCACTGTCTAAGTTTTGAGCGTTTCCTGTGTCACTAGTTTTAAATTCCGATGGACCTCTGAAGGTTTACTGTATCCATTTGACCTTCCCATTGACGATGAAACACAGAAATTGCATGGGAATTAAATATAAGAGACACAATGCCGACTTAAGTACAGGAAGACAGAGACTTCCTACTGTCTATAATTTGAGCGTTTCCTGTGTCACCAGTTTTACATTCCGATGCACCTCTACAGGTTTACTGTATCCCTTGGACCTTCCCATTGACGATGAAACACAGAAATTGCATCGGAATTAAATATAAGAGACACAATGCAGACTTAAGTACAGGAAGACTGAGTCTTCTTACTTTCAAAGTTTTGAGCGTTTCCTGTGTCACTAGTTTTACATTCCGATGCACCTCTGCAGGTTTACTGTATCACTTGGACCTTCCCATTGACGATGAAACACAGAAATTGCATCGGAATTAAATATAAGAGACACAATGCCGACTTAAGTACAGGAAGACAGAGTCTTCCTACTGTCTATGTTTTGAGCGTTTCCTGTGTCACCAGTTTTACATTCTGATGCACCTCTCCAGGTTTACTGTATCCCTTGGACCTTCCCATTGACGATGAAACACAGAAATTGCATCGGAATTAAATATAAGAGACACAATGCCGACTTACTTACAGGAAGACAGAGTCTTCCTACTGTCTATGTTTTGAGCGTTTCCTCTGTCACCAGTTTTACATTCTGATGCACCTCTGCAGGTTTACTGTATCCCTTGGACCTTCCCATTGACGATGAAACACAGAAATTGCATCGGAATTAAATATAAGAGACACAATGCCGACTTAAATACAGGAAGAATGAGTCTTCCTACTGTCTATGTGTTGAGCGTTTCCTGTGTCAACAGTTTTACATTCCGATGCACCTCTGCGGGTTTACTGTATCCCCTGGATCGTCCCATTGGCGATGAAACACACAAATTGCATCGAAATTAAATATAAGAGACACAATGCCGACTTAAGTACAGGAAGACTGCTTCTTCCTACTCTCTATGTTTGAGCGTTTCCTGTGTCACCAGTTTTACATTCCGATGGACCTCTGCAGGTTTACTGTATCCATTGGACCTTCCCATTGACGATGAAACATAGAAATTGCATCGGAATTAATTATAAGAGTCACAATGCCGACTTAAGTACAGGAAGACTGAGTCTTCTTACTGTCTAAGTTTTGAGCGTTTCCTGTGCCACCAGTTTTACATTCCGATGCACCTCTACAGGTTTACTGTATCCCTTGGACCTTCCCATTGACGATGAAACACAGAAATTGCATCGGAATTAAATATAAGAGATACAATGCCGACTTAAGTACAGGAAGACAGAGTCTTCCTACTGTCTATGTTTTGAGCGTTTCCTGTGTCACCAGTTTTACATTCTGATGCACCTCTGCAGGTTTACTGTATCCCTTGGACCTTCCCATTGACGATGAAACACAGAAATTGCATCGGAATTAAATATAAGAGACACAATGCCGATTTAAGTACAGGAAGACTAAGTCTTCCTACTGTCTATGTTTTGAGCGTTTCCTGTGTCATCAGTTTTACTTTCCGATGCACTTCTGCTTGTTTATTATAACACTTGGACCTTCCCGTTGACGATGAAAATCAGAAATTTCATCGGAATTATATATAAGAGACACAACGCCGACTTAAGTACATGAATCCTGATTCTTCTTACGGTCTATGTTTTAGCGTTTCCTGTGTCACCAGGTTTAAATTCCGATGCACCTCTGCAGGTTTATTGTATCCCTTGGAACTTCACATTGACGATGAAACACAGAATTTGCATCGGAATTAAATATAAAAGACACAATGCCGACTTAAGTACAGGAAGACTGAGTCTTCTCACTGTCTAAGTTTTGAGCGTTTCCTGTGTCACTAGTTTTAAATTCCGATGGACCTCTGCAGGTTTACTGTATCCATTTGACCTTCCCATTGACGATGAAACACAGAAATTGCATCGGAATTAAATATAAGAGACACAATGCCGACTTAAGTACAGGAAGACAGAGACTTCCTACTGTCTATGTTTTGAACGTTTCCTGTGTCACCAGTTTTACATTCTGATGCACCTCTGCAGGTTTACTGTATCCCTTGGACCTTCCCATTGACGATGAAACACAGAAATTGCATCGGAATTAAATATAAGAGCCACAATGCCGACTTAAGTACAGGAAGACCGAGTCTTCCTACTGTCTATATTTTGAGCGTTTCCTGTGTCATCAGTTTTACATTCCGATGCACCACTGCAGGTTTATTGTATCCCTTGGACCTTCCCATTGACGATGGAAAACAGAAATCGCATCGGGATTAAATATAAGAGACACAATGCCGAATTAAGTACAGGAAGACTAAGTCTTCCTACTGTCTATGTTTTGAGCGTTTCCTGTGTCATCAGTTTTAATTTCCGATGCACCTCTGCTTGTTTATTATATCCTTTGGACCTTCCCGTTGACGATGAAACACTGAAATTGCATCGGAATTAAATGTAAGAGACACAATGCCGACTTAAGTACAGGAAGACTGAGTCTTCCTACTGTCTATGTTTTGAGCGTTTCCTGTGTCACCAGTTTTACATTCTGATGCACCTCTGCAGGTTTACTGTATCCCTTGGATCTTCCCATTGACGATGAAACACAGAAATTGCATCGGAATTAAATTTGAGAGACACAATGCCGACTTAAGAACAGGAAGACTGAGTCTTCCTACTGTCTATAATTTGAGCGTTTCCTGTGTCACCAGTTTTACATTCCGATGCACCTCTACAGGTTTACTGTATCCCTTGGACCTTCACAGTGACGATGAAACACAGAAATCGCATCGGAATTAAATATAAGAGACACAATGCAGACTTAAGTACAAGAAAACAGTCTTCTTACAGTCAATGTTTTGAGCGTTTCCTGTGTCACCAGTTTTACATTCCGATGCACCTCTTTAGGTTTACTGTATCCCCTGGATCGTCCCATAGGCGATGAAACACACAAATTGCATCGAAATTAAATATAAGAGACACAATGCCGACTTAAGTACAGGAAGACTGATTCTTCCTACTGTCTATGTTTGAGCGTTTCCTGTGTCACCAGTTTTACATTCCGATGGACCTCTGCAGGTTTACTGTATCCATTGGACCTTCCCATTGACGATGAAACATAGAAATTGCATCGGAATTAAATATAAGAGTCACAATGCCGACTTAAGTACAGGAAGTCTGAGTCTTCCTACTGTCTATGTTTTGAGCGTTTCCTGTGTTACCAGTTTTACATTCTGATGCACCTCTGCAGGTTTACTGAATCCCTTGGACCTTCCCATTGACGATGAAACACAGAAATTGCATCGGAATTAAATATAAGAGACACAATGCAGACTTAAGTACAGGAAGACAGAGTCTTCCTACTGTCTATGTTTTGAGCGTTTCCTGTGTCACCAGTTTTACATTCTGATGCACCTCTCCAGGTTTACTGTATCCCTTGGACCTTCCCATTGACGATGAAACACAGAAATTGCATCGGAATTAAATATAAGAGACACAATACAGATTTAAGTACAGGAAGACTAAGTCTTCCTACTGTCTATGCTTTGAGCGTTTCCTGTGTCATCAGTTTTACTTTCCGATGCACTTCTGCTTGTTTATTATAACCCTTGGACCTTCCCGTTGACGATGAAAATCAGAAATTTCATCGGAATTATATATAAGAGACACAACGCCGACTTAAGAACATGAATCCTGATTCTTCTTATGGTCTATGTTTTAGCGTTTCCTGTGTCACCAGGTTTACATTCCGATGCACCTCTGCAGGTTTATTGTATCCCTTGGAACTTATTGACGATGAAACACAGAAATTGCATCGGAATTAAATATAAGAGACACAATGCCGACTTAATTACAGGAAGACAGAGTCTTCCTACTGTCTATGTTTTGAGCGTTTCCTGTGTCACCAGTTTTACATTCTGATGCACCTCTCCAGGTTTACTGTATCCCTTGGACCTTCCCATTGACGATGTAACACAGAAATTGCATCGGAATTAAATATAGAAGACACAATGCCGACTTATGTACAGGAAGACTGAGTCTTCTTACTGTCTAAGTTTTGAGCGTTTCCTGTGCCACCAGTTTTACATTCCGATGCACCTCTACAGGTTTACTGTATCCCTTGGACCTTCCCATTGACGATGAAACACAGAAATTGCATCGGAATTAAATATAAGAGACACAATGCCGACTTAATTACAGGAAGACAGAGTCTTCCTACTGTCTATGTTTTGAGCGTTTCCTGTGTCACCAGTTTTACATTCTGATGCACCTCTGCAGGTTTACTGTATCCCTTGGACCTTCCCATTGACGATGAAACACAGAAATTGCATCGGAATTAAATATAAGAGACACAATGCTGACTTACCTACAGGAAGACAGAGTCTTCCTACAGTCTATGTTTTGAGCGTTTCCTGTGTCACCAGTTTTACATTCTGATGCACCTCTGCAGGTTTACTGTATCACTCGGACCTTCCCATTGACGATGAAACACAGAAATTGCATCGGAATTAAATACAAGAGACACAATGCCGACTTAAGCACAGGAAGAATGAGTCTTCCTACTGTGTATGTGTTGAGCGTTTCCTGTGTCAGCAGTTTTACATTCTGATGCACCTCTGCAGGTTTACTGTATCCCTTGGACCTTCCCAATGACGATGAAAAACAGAAATTGCATCGGAATTAAATTTATGAGACACAATGCCGACTTAAGTACAGGAAGACTAAGTCTTCCTACTGTCTATGCTTTGAGCGTTTCCTGTGTCCTCAGTTTTACTTTCCGATGCACTTCTGCTTGTTTATTATAACCCTTGGACCTTCCCGTTGACGATGAAAATCAGAAATTTCATCGGAATTATATATAAGAGACACAACGCCGACTTAAGTACATGAATCCTGATTCTTCTTACGGTCTATGTTTTAGCGTTTCCTGTGTCACCAGGTTTAAATTCCGATGAACCTCTGCAGGTTTATTGTATCCCTTGGAACTTCCCATTGACGATGAAACACAGAAATTGCGTCGGAATTAAATGTAAGAGACACAATGCCGACTTAAGTACAGGAAGACTGAGTCTTCTCACTGTCTAAGTTTTGAGCGTTTCCTGTGTCACTAGTTTTACATTCCGATGGACCTCGGCAGGTTTACTGTATCCACTTGACCTTCCCATTGACGATGAAAACAGAAATTGCATCGGAATTAAATATAAGAGACACAATGACGACTTAAGTACAGGAAGACAGAGACTTCCTACTGTCTATGTTTTGAGCGTTTCGTGTGTCACCAGTTTTACATTCTGATGCACCTCTGCAGTTTTACTGTATCCCTTGGACCTTCCCATTGACGATGAAACACAGAACTTGCATCGGAATTAAATATAAGAGACACAATGCCGACTTAAGTACAGGAAGACTGAGTCTTCTTACTGTCTAAGTTTTGAGCGTTTCCTGTGCCACCAATTTTACATTCCGATGCACCTCTACAGGTTTACTGTATCCCTTGGACCTTCCCATTGACGATGTACACAGAAATTGCATCGGAATTAAATATAAGAGACACAATGCCGACTTAAGTACAGGAAGAATGAGTCTTCCTACTTACTATGTGTTGAGCGTTTCCTGTGTCAGCAGTTTTACATTCTGAAGCACCTCTGCAGGTTTACTTATCCCTTGGACCTTCCCATTGACGATGAAAATCAGAAATTGCATCGGAATTATATATAAGAGACACAACACCGACTTAAGTACATGAAACCTGATTCTTCTTACGGTCTATGTTTTAGCGTTTCCTGTGTCACCAGGTTTGAATTCCGATGCACCTCTGTAGGTTTATTGTATCCCTTGGAACTTCCCATTGAGGATGAAACACAGAAATTGCATCGGAATTAAATATAAGAGACACAATGCCGACTTAAGTACAGGAAGACTGAGTCTTCCTACTGTCTATGTTTTGAGCGTTTCCTGTGTCACCAGTTTTACATTCTGATGCACGTCTCCAGGTTTACTGTATCCCTTGGACCTTCCCATTGACGATGAAACACAGAAATTGCATCGGAATTAAATATAAGAGACACAATGCCGACTTAAGTACAGGAAGACAGAGTCTTCCTACTGTCTATGTTTTGAGCGTTTCCTGTGTCACCAGTTTTACATTCTGATGCACCTCTGCAGGTTTACTGTATCCCTTGGACCTTCCCATTGACGATGAAACACAGATATTGCATCGGAATTAAATATAAGAGACACAATGGCGACTTACCTACAGGAAGACAGAGTCTTCCTACCGTCTATGTTTTGAGCGTTTCCTGTGTCACCAGTTTTACATTCTGATGCACCTCTGCAGGTTTACTGTATCACTTGGACCTTCCCATTGACGATGAAACACAGAAATTGCATCGGAATTAAATACAAGAGACACAATGCCGACTTAAGTACAGGAAGAATGAGTCTTCCTACTGTCTATGTGTTGAGCGTTTCCTGTGTCAGCAGCTTTACATTCTGATGCACCTCTGCAGGTTTACTGTATCCCTCGGACCTTCCCATTGACGATGAAACACAGAAATTGCATCGGAATTAAATATAAGAGACACAATGCCGATTTAAGTACAGGAAGACTAAGTCTTCCTACTGTCTATGCTTTGAGCGTTTCCTGTGTCATCAGTTTTACTTTCCGATGCACTTCTGCTTGTTTATTATAACCCTTGGACCTTCCCGTTGACGATGAATATCAGAAATTTCATCGGAATTATATATAAGAGACACAACGCCGACTTAAGTACATGAATCCTGATTCTTCTTATGGTCTATGTTTTAGCGTTTCCTGTGTCACCAGGTTTAAATTCCGATGCACCTCTGCAGGTTTATTGTATCCCTTGGAACTTCCCATTGACGATGAAACACAGAAATTGCATCGGAATTAAATATAAGAGACACAATTCCGACTTAAGTACAGGAAGACTGAGTCTTCTCACTGTCTAAGTTTTGAGCGTTTCCTGTGTCACTAGTTTTACATTCCGATGCACCTCTGCAGGTTTACTGTATCCATTGGACCTTCCCATTGACGATGAAACATAGAAATTGCATCGGAATTAAATATAAGAGTCACAATGCCGACTTAAGTACAGGAAGACTGAGTCTTCCTACTGTCTATGTTTTGAGCGTTTCCTGTGTCACCAGTTTTACATTCTGATGCACCTCTGCAGGTTTACTGTATCCCTTGGACCTTCCCATTGACGATGTAACACATAAATTGCATCGTAATTAAATATAGAAGACACAATGCCGACTTATGTACAGGAAGACTGAGTCTTCTTACTGTCTAAGATTTGAGCGTTTCCTGTGCCACCAGTTTTACATTCCGATGCACCTCTACAGGTTTACTGTATCCCTTGGACCTTCCCATTGACGATGAAACACAGAAATTGCATCGGAATTAAATATAAGAGTCACAATGCCGACTTAAGTACAGGAAGACTGAGTCTTCCTACTGTCTATGTTTTAGCGTTTCCTGTGTCACCAGGATTAAATTCCGATGCACCTCTGCAGGCTTATTGTATCCCTTGGAACTTCCCATTGACGATGAAACACAGAAATTGCATCGGAATTAAATATAAGAGACACAATGCAGACTTAAGTACAGGAAGACTGAGTCTTCTTACTTTCTAAGTTTTGAGCGTTTCCTGTGTCACTAGTTTTACATTCCGATGCACCTCTGCAGGTTTACTGTATCACTTGGACCTTCCCATTGACGATGAAACACAGAAATTGCATCGGAATTAAATATAAGAGACACAATGCCGACTTAAGTACAGGAAGACTGAGTCTTCCTACTGTCTATGTTTTGAGCGTTTCCTGTGTCACCAGTTTTACATTCTGATGCACGTCTTCAGGTTTACTGTATCCCTTGGACCTTCACAGTGACGATGAAACACAGAAACTGCATCGGAATAAAATATAAGAGACACAATGCCGACTTAAGTACAAGAAAACAGTCTTCTTACAGTCAATGTTTTGAGCGTTTCCTGTGTCACCAGTTTTACATTCCGATGCACTTCTGCAGGTTTACTGTATCCCCTGGATCGTCCCATTGGCGATGAAACACACAAATTGCATCGAAATTAAATATAAGAGACACAATGCCACTAAGTACAGGAAGACTGATTCTTCCTACTGTCTATGTTTGAGCGTTTCCTGTGTCACCAGTTTTACATTCCGATGGACCTCTGCAGGTTTACTGTATCCATTGGAGCTTCCCATTGACGATGAAACATAGAAATTGCATCGGAATTAAATATAAGAGTCACAATGCCGACTTAAGTACAGGAAGACTGAGTCTTCCTACTGTCTATGTTTTGAGCGTTTCCTGTGTTACCAGTTTTACATTCTGATGCACCTCTGCAGGTTTACTGAATCCCTTGAACCTTCCCATTGACGATGAAACACAGAAATTGCATCGGAATTAAATATAAGAGACACAATGCAGACTTAAGTACAGGAAGACTGAGTCTTCTTACTTTCTAAGTTTTGAGCGTTTCCTGTGTCACTAGTTTTACATTCCGATGCACCTCTGCAGGTTTACTGTATCACTTGGACCTTCCCATTGACGATGAAACACAGAAATTGCATCGGAATTAAATATAAGAGACACAATGCCGACTTAAGTACAGGAAGACAGAGTCTTCCTACTGTCTATGTTTTGAGCGTTTCCTGTGTCACCAGTTTTACATTCTGATGCACCTCTCCAGGTTTACTGTATCCCTTGGACCTTCCCATTGACGATGAAACACAGAAATTGCATCGGAATTAAATATAAGAGACACAATGCCGACTTACTTACAGGAAGACAGAGTCTTCCTACTGTCTATGTTTTGAGCGTTTCCTCTGTCACCAGTTTTACATTCTGATGCACCTCTGCAGGTTTACTGTATCCCTTGGACCTTCCCATTGACGATGAAACACAGAAATTGCATCGGAATTAAATATAAGAGACACAATGCCGACTTAAATACAGGAAGAATGAGTCTTCCTACTGTCTATGTGTTGAGCGTTTCCTGTGTCAGCAGTTTTACATTCCGATGCACCTCTGCAGGTTTACTGTATCCCCTGGATCGTCCCATTGGCGATGAAACACACAAATTGCATCGAAATTAAATATAAGAGACACAATGCCGACTTAAGTACAGGAAGACTGCTTCTTCCTACTGTCTATGTTTGAGCGTTTCCTGTGTCACCAGTTTTACATTCCGATGCACCTCTACAGGTTTACTGTATCCCTTGGACCTTCCCATTGACGATGAAACACAGAAATTGCATCGGAATTAAATATAAGAGACACAATGCCGACTTAAGTACAGGAAGACAGAGTCTTCCTACTGTCTATGTTTTGAGCGTTTCCTGTGTCACCAGTTTTACATTCTGATGCACCTCTGCAGGTTTACTGTATCCCTTGGACCTTCCCATTGACGATGAAACACAGAAATTGCATCGGAATTAAATATAAGAGACACAATGCCGATTTAAGTACAGGAAGACTAAGTCTTCCTACTGTCTATGTTTTGAGCGTTTCCTGTGTCATCAGTTTTACTTTCCGATGCACTTCTGCTTGTTTATTATAACCCTTGGACCTTCCCGTTGACGATGAAAATCAGAAATTTCATCGGAATTATATATAAGAGACACAACGCCGACTTAAGTACATGAATCCTGATTCTTCTTACGGTCTATGTTTTAGCGTTTCCTGTGTCACCAGGTTTAAATTCCGATGCACCTCTGCAGGTTCATTGTATCCCTTGGAACTTCACATTGACGATGAAACACAGAATTTGCATCGGAATTAAATATAAAAGACACAATGCCGACTTAAGTACAGGAAGACTGAGTCTTCTCACTGTCTAAGTTTTGAGCGTTTCCTGTGTCACTAGTTTTAAATTCCGATGGACCTCTGCAGGTTTACTGTATCCATTTGACCTTCCCATTGACGATGAAACACAGAAATTGCATCGGAATTAAATATAAGAGACACAATGCCGACTTAAGTACAGGAAGACAGAGACTTCCTACTGTCTATGTTTTGAGCGTTTCCTGTGTCACCAGTTTTACATTCTGATGCACCTCTGCAGGTTTACTGTATCCCTTGGACCTTCCCATTGACGATGAAACACAGAAATTGCATCGGAATTAAATATAAGAGCCACAATGCCGACTTAAGTACAGGAAGACCGAGTCTTCCTACTGTCTATATTTTGAGCGTTTCCTGTGTCATCAGTTTTACATTCCGATGCACCACTGCAGGTTTATTGTATCCCTTGGACCTTCCCATTGACGATGGAAAACAGAAATCGCATCGGAATTAAATATAAGAGACACAATGCCGAATTAAGTACAGGAAGACTAAGTCTTCCTACTGTCTATGTTTTGAGCGTTTCCTGTGTCATCAGTTTTAATTTCCGATGCACCTCTGCTTGTTTATTATATCCTTTGGACCTTCCCGTTGACGATGAAACACTGAAATTGCATCGGAATTAAATGTAAGAGACACAATGCCGACTTAAGTACAGGAAGACTGAGTCTTCCTACTGTCTATGTTTTGAGCGTTTCCTGTGTCACCAGTTTTACATTCTGATGCACCTCTGCAGGTTTACTGTATCCCTTGGATCTTCCCATTGACGATGAAACACAGAAATTGCATCGGAATTAAATTTGAGAGACACAATGCCGACTTAAGAACAGGAAGACTGAGTCTTCCTACTGTCTATAATTTGAGCGTTTCCTGTGTCACCAGTTTTACATTCCGATGCACCTCTACAGGTTTACTGTATCCCTTGGACCTTCACAGTGACGATGAAACACAGAAATTGCATCGGAATTAAATATAAGAGACACAATGCCGACTTAAGTACAAGAAAACAGTCTTCTTACAGTCAATGTTTTGAGCGTTTCCTGTGTCACCAGTTTTACATTCCGATGCACCTCTGCAGGTTTACTGTATCCCCTGGATCGTCCCATTGGCGATGAAACACACAAATTGCATCGAAATTAAATATAAGAGACACAATGCCGACTTAAGTACAGGAAGACTGATTCTTCCTACTGTCTATGTTTGAGCGTTTCCTGTGTCACCAGTTTTACATTCCGATGGACCTCTGCAGGTTTACTGTATCCATTGGACCTTCCCATTGACGATGAAACATAGAAATTGCATCGGAATTAAATATAAGAGTCACAATGCCGACTTAAGTACAGGAAGACTGAGTCTTCCTACTGTCTATGTTTTGAGCGTTTCCTGTGTTACCAGTTTTACATTCTGATGCACCTCTGCAGGTTTACTGAATCCCTTGGACCTTCCCATTGACGATGAAACACAGAAATTGCATCGGAATTAAATATAAGAGACACAATGCAGACTTAAGTACAGGAAGACTGAGTCTTCTTACTTTCTAAGTTTTGAGCGTTTCCTGTGTCACTAGTTTTACATTCCGATGCACCTCTGCAGGTTTACTGTATCACTTGGACCTTCCCATTGACGATGAAACACAGAAATTGCATCGGAATTAAATATAAGAGACACAATGCCGACTTAAGTACAGGAAGACAGAGTATTCCTACTGTCTATGTTTTGAGCGTTTCCTGTGTCACCAGTTTTACATTCTGATGCACCTCTCCAGGTTTACTGTATCCCTTGGACCTTCCCATTGACGATGAAACACAGAAATTGCATCGGAATTAAATATAGAAGACACAATGCCGACTTATGTACAGGAAGACTGAGTCTTCTTACTGTCTAAGTTTTGAGCGTTTCCTGTGCCACCAGTTTTACATTCCGATGCACCTCTACAGGTTTACTGTATCCCTTGGACCTTCCCATTGACGATGAAACACACAAATTGCATCGGAATTAAATATAAGAGACACAATGCCGACTTAAGTACAGGAAGACAGAGTCTTCCTACTGTCTATGTTTTGAGCGTTTCCTGTGTCACCAGTTTTACATTCTGATGCACCTCTGCAGGTTTACTGTATCCCTTGGATCTTCCCATTGAAGATGAAACACAGAAATTGCATCGGAATTAAATATAAGAGACACAATGCCGACTTACCTACAGGAAGACAGAGTCTTCCTACCGTCTATGTTTTGAGCGTTTCCTGTGTCACCAGTTTGACATTCTGATGCACCTCTGCAGGTTTACTGTATCACTTGGACCTTCCCATTGACGATGAAACACAGAAATTGCATCGGAATTAAATACAAGAGACACATTGCCGACTTAAGTATAGGAAGAATGAGTCTTCCTACTGTCTATCTGTTGAGCGTTTCCTGTGTCAGCAGTTTTACATTCTGATGCACCTCTGCAGGTTTACTGTATCCCTTGGACCTTCCCATTGACGATGAAACACAGAAATTGCATCAGAATTAAATATAAGACACACAATACCGATTTAAGTACAGGAAGACTAAGTCTTCCTACTGTCTATGCTTTGAGCGTTTCCTGTGTCATCAGTTTTACTTTCCGATGCACTTCTGCTTGTTTATTATAACCCTTGGACCTTCCCGTTGACGATGAAAATCAGAAATTTCATCGGAATTATATATAAGAGACACAACGCCGACTTAAGTACATGAATCCTGATTCTTCTTATGGTCTATGTTTTAGCGTTTCCTGTGTCACCAGGTTTAAATTCCGATGCACCTCTGCAGGTTTATTGTATCCCTTGGAACTTATTGACGATGAAACACAGAAATTGCATCGGAATTAAATATAAGAGACACAATGCCGACTTAAGTACAGGAAGACTGAGTCTTCTCACTGTCTAAGTTTTGAGCGTTTCCTGTGTCACTAGTTTTACATTCCGATGCACCTCTGCAGGTTTACTGTATCCATTGGACCTTCCCATTGACGATGAAACATAGAAATTGCATCGGAATTAAATACAAGAGTCACAATGCCGACTTAAGTACAGGAAGACTGAGTCTTCCTACTGTCTATGCTTTGAGCGTTTCCTGTGTTACCAGTTTTACATTCTGATGCACCTCTGCAGGTTTACTGAATCCCTTGGACCTTCCCATTGACGATGAAACACAGATATTGCATCGGAATTAAATATAAGAGACACAATGCAGACTTAAGTACAGGAAGACTGAGTCTTCTTACTTTCTAAGTTTTGAGCGTTTCCTGTGTCACTAGTTTTACATTCCGATGCACCTCTTTAGGTTTACTGTATCACTTGGACCTTCCCATCGACGATGAAACACAGAAATTGCATCGGAATTAAATATAAGAGACACAATGCCGACTTAAGTACAGGAAGACAGAGTCTTCCTACTGTCTATGTTTTGAGCGTTTCCTGTGTCACCAGTTTTACATTCTGATGCACCTCTCCAGGTTTACTGTATCCCTTGGACCTTCCCATTGACGATGTAACACAGAAATTGCATCGGAATTAAATATAGAAGACACAATGCCGACTTATGTACAGGAAGACTGAGTCTTCTTACTGTCTAAGTTTTGAGCGTTTCCTGTGCCACCAGTTTTACATTCCGATGCACCTCTACAGGTTTACTGTATCCCTTGGACCTTCCCATTGACGATGAAACACAGAAATTGCATCGGAATTAAATATAAGAGACACAATGCCGACTTAAGTACAGGAAGACAGAGTCTTCCTACTGTCTATGTTTTGAGCGTTTCCTGTGTCACCAGATTTACATTCTGATGCACCTCTGCAGGTTTACTGTATCCCTTGGACCTTCCCATTGACGATGAAACACAGAAATTGCATCGGAATTAAATATAAGAGACACAATGCCGACTTACCTACAGGAAGACAGAGTCTTCCTACCGTCTATGTTTTGAGCGTTTCCTGTGTCACCAGTTTTACATTCTGATGCACCTCTGCAGGTATACTGTATCACTTGGACCTTCCCATTGACGATGAAACACAGAAATTGCATCGGAATTAAATACAAGAGACACAATGCCGACTTAAGCACAGGAAGAATGAGTCTTCCTACTGTCTATGTGTTGAGCGTTTCCTGTGTCAGCAGTTTTACATTCTGATGCACCTCTGCAGGTTTACTGTATCCCTTGGACCTTCCCAATGACGATGAAAAACAGAAATTGCATCGGAATTAAATTTATGAGACACAATGCCGACTTAAGTACAGGAAGACTAAGTCTTCCTACTGTCTATGCTTTGAGCGTTTCCTGTGTCATCAGTTTTACTTTCCGATGCACTTCTGCTTGTTTATTATAACCCTTGGACCTTCCCGTTGACGATGAAAATCAGAAATTTCATCGGAATTATATATAAGAGACACAACGCCGACTTAAGTACATGAATCCTGATTCTTCTTACGGTCTATGTTTTAGCGTTTCCTGTGTCACCAGGTTTAAATTCCGATGCACCTCTGCAGGTTTATTGTATCCCTTGGAACTTCCCATTGACGATGAAACACAGAAATTGCATCGGAATTAAATATAAGAGACACAATGCCGACTTAAGTACAGGAAGACTGAGTCTTCTCACTGTCTAAGTTTTGAGCGTTTCCTGTGTCACTAGTTTTACATTCCGATGGACCTCTGCAGGTTTACTGTATCCACTTGACCTTCCCATTGACTATGAAAACAGAAATTGCATCGGAATTAAATATAAGAGACACAATGACGACTTAAGTACAGGAAGACAGAGACTTCCTACTGTCTATGTTTTGAGCGTTTCCTGTGTCACCAGTTTTACATTCTGATGCACCTCTGCAGTTTTACTGTATCCCTTGGACCTTCCCATTGACGATGAAACACAGAACTTGCATCGGAATTAAATATAAGAGACACAATGCCCACTTAAGAACAGGAAGACTGAGTCTTCTTACTGTCTAAGTTTTGAGCGTTTCCTGTGCCACCAATTTTACATTCCGATGCACCTCTACAGGTTTACTGTATCCCTTGGACCTTCCCATTGACGATGTACACAGAAATTGCATCGGAATTAAATATAAGAGACACAATGCCGACTTAAGTACAGGAAGAATGAGTCTTCCTACTTACTATGTGTTGAGCGTTTCCTGTGTTAGCAGTTTTACATTCTGAAGCACCTCTGCAGGTTTACTTATCCCTTGGACCTTCCCATTGACGATGAAAATCAGAGATTGCATCGGAATTATATATAAGAGACACAACACCGACTTAAGTACATGAAACATGATTCTTCTTACGGTCTATGTTTTAGCGTTTCCTGTGTCACCAGGTTTCAATTCCGATGCACCTCTGTAGGTTTATTGTATCCCTTGGAACTTCCCATTGAGGATGAAACACAGAAATTGCATCGGAATTAAATATAAGAGACACAATGCCGACTTAAGTACAGGAAGACTGAGTCTTCCTACTGTCTATGTTTTGAGCGTTTCCTGTGTCACCAGTTTTACATTCTGATGCACCTCTCCAGGTTTACTGTATGCCTTGGACCTTCCCATTGACGATGAAACACAGAAATTGCATCGGAATTAAATATAGAAGACACAATGCCGACTTATGTACAGGAAGACTGAGTCTTCTTACTGTCTAAGTTTTGAGCGTTTCCTGTGCCACCAGTTTTACATTCCGATTCACCTCTACAGGTTTACTGTATCCCTTGGACCTTCCCATTGACGATGAAACACACAAATTGCATCGGAATTAAATATAAGAGACACAATGCCGACTTAAGTACAGGAAGACAGAGTCTTCCTACTGTCTATGTTTAGAGCGTTTCCTGTGTCACCGGTTTTACATTCTGATGCACCTCTGCAGGTTTACTGTATCCCTTGGACCTTCCCATTGACGATGAAACACAGAAATTGCATCGGAATTAAATATAAGAGACACAATGCCGACTTACCAACAGGAAGACAGAGTCTTCCTACCGTCTATGTTTTGAGCGTTTCCTGTGTCACCAGTTTTACATTCTGATGCACCTCTGCAGGTTTACTGTATCACTTGGACCTTCCCATTGACGATGAAACACAGAAATTGCATCGGAATTAAATACAAGAGACACAATGCCGACTTAAGTACAGGAAGAATGAGTCTTCCTACTGTCTAGGTGTTGAGCGTTTCCTGTGTCAGCAGTTTTACATTCTGATGCACCTCTGCAGGTTTACTGTATCCCTTGGACCTTCCCATTGACGATGAAACACAGAAATTGCATCGGAATTAAATATAAGAGACACAATGCCGATTTAAGTACAGGAAGACTAAGTCTTCCTACTGTCTATGCTTTGAGCGTTTCCTGTGTCATCAGTTTTACTTTCCGATGCACTTCTGCTTGTTTATTATAACCCTTGGACCTTCCCGTTGACGATGAATATCAGAAATTTCATCGGAATTATATATAAGAGACACAACGCCGACTTAAGTACATGAATCCTGATTCTTCTTATGGTCTATGTTTTAGCGTTTCCTGTGTCACCAGGTTTAAATTCCGATGCACCTCTGCAGGTTTATTGTATCCCTTGGAACTTCCCATTGACGATGAAACACAGAAATTGCATCGGAATTAAATATAAGAGACACAATGCCGACTCAAGTACAGGAAGACTGAGTCTTCTCACTGTCTAAGTTTTGAGCGTTTCCTGTGTCACTAGTTTTACATTCCGATGGACCTCTGCAGGTTTACTGTATCCATTGGACCTTCCCATTGACGATGAAACATAGAAATTGCATCGGAATTAAATATAAGAGTCACAATGCCGACTTAAGTACAGGAAGACTGAGTCTTCCTACTGTCTATGTTTTGAGCGTTTCCTGTGTTACCAGTTTTACATTCTGATGCACCTCTGCAGGTTTACTGAATCCCTTGGACCTTCCCATTGACGATGAAACACAGAAATTGCATCGGAATTAAATATAAGAGACACAATGCAGACTTAAGTACAGGAAGACTGAGTCTTCTTACTTTCTAAGTTTTGAGCGTTTCCTGTGTCACTAGTTTTACATTCCGATGCACCTCTGCAGGTTTACTGTATCACTTGGACCTTCCCATTGACGATGAAACACAGAAATTGCATCGGAATTAAATATAAGAGACACAATGCCGACTTAAGTACAGGAAGACAGAGTCTTCCTACTGTCTATGTTTTGAGCGTTTCCTGTGTCACCAGTTTTACATTCTGATGCACCTCTCCAGGTTTACTGTATCCCTTGGACCTTCCCATTGACGATGAAACACAGAAATTGCATCGGAATTAAATATAGAAGACACAATGCCGACTTATGTACAGGAAGACTGAGTCTTCTTACTGTCTAAGTTTTGAGCGTTTCCTGTGCCACCAGTTTTACATTCCGATGCACCTCTACAGGTTTACTGTATCCCTTGGACCTTCCCATTGACGATGAAACACACAAATTGCATCGGAATTAAATATAAGAGACACAATGCCGACTTAAGTACAGGAAGACTAAGTCTTCCTACTGTCTATGCTTTGAGCGTTTCCTGTGTCATCAGTTTTACTTTCCGATGCACTTCTGCTTGTTTATTATAACCCTTGGACCTTCCCGTTGACGATGAAAATCAGAAATTTCATCGGAATTATATATAAGAGACACAACGCCGACTTAAGTACATGAATCCTGATTCTTCTTATGGTCTATGTTTTAGCGTTTCCTGTGTCACCAGGTTTAAATTCTGATGCACCTCTGCAGGTTTATTGTATCCCTTGGAACTTATTGACGATGAAACACAGAAATTGCATCGGAATTAAATATAAGAGACACAATGCCGACTTAAGTACAGGAAGACTGAGTCTTCTCACTGTCTAAGTTTTGAGCGTTTCCTGTGTCACTAGTTTTACATTCCGATGCACCTCTGCAGGTTTACTGTATCCATTGGACCTTCCCATTGACGATGAAACATAGAAATTGCATCGGAATTAAATATAAGAGTCACAATGCCGACTTAAGTACAGGAAGACTGAGTCTTCCTACTGTCTATGCTTTGAGCGTTTCCTGTGTTACCAGTTTTACAT
This sequence comes from Schistocerca nitens, assembly GCF_023898315.1. Lineage (NCBI taxonomy): Eukaryota > Metazoa > Arthropoda > Insecta > Orthoptera > Acrididae > Schistocerca > Schistocerca nitens. The sequence continues at coordinate 10,377,852 of NC_064621.1, read as the reverse complement.
TCTGATGCACCTCTGCAGGTTTACTGAATCCCTTGGACCTTCCCATTGACGATGAAACACAGAAATTGCATCGGAATTAAATATAAGAGACACAATGCAGACTTAAGTACAGGAAGACTGAGTCTTCTTACTTTCTAAGTTTTGAGCGTTTCCTGTGTCACTAGTTTTACATTCCGATGCACCTCTTTAGGTTTACTGTATCACTTGGACCTTCCCATCGACGATGAAACACAGAAATTGCATCGGAATTAAATGTAAGAGACACAATGCCGACTTAAGTACAGGAAGACAGAGTCTTCCTACTGTCTATGTTTTGAGCGTTTCCTGTGTCACCAGTTTTACATTCTGATGCACCTCTCCAGGTTTACTGTATCCCTTGGACCTTCCCATTGACGATGTAACACAGAAATTGCATCGGAATTAAATATAGAAGACACAATGCCGACTTATGTACAGGAAGACTGAGTCTTCTTACTGTCTAAGTTTTGAGCGTTTCCTGTGCCACCAGTTTTACATTCCGATGCACCTCTACAGGTTTACTGTATCCCTTGGACCTTCCCATTGACGATGAAACACAGAAATTGCATCGGAATTAAATATAAGATACACAATGCCGACTTAAGTACAGGAAGACAGAGTCTTCCTACTGTCTATGTTTTGAGCGTTTCCTGTGTCACCAGATTTACATTCTGATGCACCTCTGCAGGTTTACTGTATCCCTTGGACCTTCCCATTGACGATGAAACACAGAAATTGCATCGGAATTAAATATAAGAGACACAATGCCGACTTACCTACAGGAAGACAGAGTCTTCCTACCGTCTATGTTTTGAGCGTTTCCTGTGTCACCAGTTTTACATTCTGATGCACCTCTGCAGGTATACTGTATCACTTGGACCTTCCCATTGACGATGAAACACAGAAATTGCATCGGAATTAAATACAAAAGACACAATGCCGACTTAAGCACAGGAAGAATGAGTCTTCCTACTGTATATGTGTTGAGCGTTTCCTGTGTCAGCAGTTTTACATTCTGATGCACCTCTGCAGGTTTACTGTATCCCTTGGACCTTCCCAATGACGATGAAAAACAGAAATTGCATCGGAATTAAATTTATGAGACACAATGCCGACTTAAGTACAGGAAGACTAAGTCTTCCTACTGTCTATGCTTTGAGCGTTTCCTGTGTCATCAGTTTTACTTTCCGATGCACTTCTGCTTGTTTATTATAACCCTTGGACCTTCCCGTTGACGATGAAAATCAGAAATTTCATCGGAATTATATATAAGAGACACAACGCCGACTTAAGTACATGAATCCTGATTCTTCTTACGGTCTATGTTTTAGCGTTTCCTGTGTCACCAGGTTTAAATTCCGATGCACCTCTGCAGGTTTATTGTATCCCTTGGAACTTCCCATTGACGATGAAACACAGAAATTGCATCGGAATTAAATATAAGAGACACAATGCCGACTTAAGTACAGGAAGACTGAGTCTTCTCACTGTCTAAGTTTTGAGCGTTTCCTGTGTCACTAGTTTTACATTCCGATGGACCTCTGCAGGTTTACTGTATCCACTTGACCTTCCCATTGACGATGAAAACAGAAATTGCATCGGAATTAAATATAAGAGACACAATGACGACTTAAGTACAGGAAGACAGAGACTTCCTACTGTCTATGTTTTGAGCGTTTCCTGTGTCACCAGTTTTACATTCTGATGCACCTCTGCAGTTTTACTGTATCCCTTGGACCTTCCCATTGACGATGAAACACAGAACTTGCATCGGAATTAAATATAAGAGACACAATGCCCACTTAAGAACAGGAAGACTGAGTCTTCTTACTGTCTAAGTTTTGAGCGTTTCCTGTGCCACCAATTTTACATTCCGATGCACCTCTACAGGTTTACTGTATCCCTTGGACCTTCCCATTGACGATGTACACAGAAATTGCATCGGAATTAAATATAAGAGACACAATGCCGACTTAAGTACAGGAAGAATGAGTCTTCCTACTTACTATGTGTTGAGCGTTTCCTGTGTCAGCAGTTTTACATTCTGAAGCACCTCTGCAGGTTTACTTATCCCTTGGACCTTCCCATTGACGATGAAAATCAGAGATTGCATCGGAATTATATATAAGAGACACAACACCGACTTAAGTACATGAAACCTGATTCTTCTTACGGTCTATGTTTTAGCGTTTCCTGTGTCACCAGGTTTCAATTCCGATGCACCTCTGTAGGTTTATTGTATCCCTTGGAACTTCCCATTGAGGATGAAACACAGAAATTGCATCGGAATTAAATATAAGAGACACAATGCCGACTTAAGTACAGGAAGACTGAGTCTTCCTACTGTCTATGTTTTGAGCGTTTCCTGTGTCACCAGTTTTACATTCTGATGCACCTCTCCAGGTTTACTGTATGCCTTGGACCTTCCCATTGACGATGAAACACAGAAATTGCATCGGAATTAAATATAGAAGACACAATGCCGACTTATGTACAGGAAGACTGAGTCTTCTTACTGTCTAAGTTTTGAGCGTTTCCTGTGCCACCAGTTTTACATTCCGATTCACCTCTACAGGTTTACTGTATCCCTTGGACCTTCCCATTGACGATGAAACACACAAATTGCATCGGAATTAAATATAAGAGACACAATGCCGACTTAAGTACAGGAAGACAGAGTCTTCCTACTGTCTATGTTTAGAGCGTTTCCTGTGTCACCAGTTTTACATTCTGATGCACCTCTGCAGGTTTACTGTATCCCTTGGACCTTCCCATTGACGATGAAACACAGAAATTGCATCGGAATTAAATATAAGAGACACAATGCCGACTTACCTACAGGAAGACAAAGTCTTCCTACCGTCTATGTTTTGAGCGTTTCCTGTGTCACCAGTTTTACATTCTGATGCACCTCTGCAGGTTTACTGTATCACTTGGACCTTCCCATTGACGATGAAACACAGAAATTGCATCGGAATTAAATACAAGAGACACAATGCCGACTTAAGTACAGGAAGAATGAGTCTTCCTACTGTCTAGGTGTTGAGCGTTTCCTGTGTCAGCAGTTTTACATTCTGATGCACCTCTGCAGGTTTACTGTATCCATTGGACCTTCCCATTGACGATGAAACATAGAAATTGCATCGGAATTAAATATAAGAGTCACAATGCCGACTTAAGTACAGGAAGACTGAGTCTTCCTACTGTCTATGTTTTGTGCGTTTCCTGTGTTACCAGTTTTACATTCTGATGCACCTCTGCAGGTTTACTGAATCCCTTGGACCTTCCCATTGACGATGAAACACAGAAATTGCATCGGAATTAAATATAAGAGACACAATGCAGACTTAAGTACAGGAAGACTGAGTCTTCTTACTTTCTAAGTTTTGAGCGTTTCCTGTGTCACTAGTTTTACATTCCGATGCACCTCTTTAGGTTTACTGTGTCACTTGGACCTTCCCATTGACGATGAAACACACAAATTGCATCGGAATTAAATATAAGAGACACAATGCCGACTTAAGTACAGGAAGACAGAGTCTTCCTACTGTCTATGCTTTGAGCGTTTCTTGTGTCACCAGTTTTACATTCTGATGCACCTCTCCAGGTTTACTGTATCCCTTGGACCTTCCCATTGACGATGTAACACAGAAATTGCATCGTAATTAAATATAGAAGACACAATGCCGACTAATGTACAGGAAGTCTGAGTCTTCTTACTGTCTAAGTTTTGAGCGTTTCCTGTGCCACCAGTTTTACATTCCGATGCACCTCTACAGGTTTACTGTATCCCTTGGACCTTCCCATTGACGATGAAACACAGAAATTGCATCGGAATTAAATATAAGAGACACAATGCCGACTTAAGTACAGGAAGACAGAGTCTTCCTACTGTCTATGTTTTGAGCGTTTCCTGTGTCACCAGTTTTACATTCTGATGCACCTCTGCAGGTTTACTGTATACCTTGGACCTTCCCATTGACGATGAAATACAGAAATTGCATCGGAATGAAATATAAGAGACACAATGCCGACTTACCTACAGGAAGACAGAGTCTTCCTACCGTCTATGTTTTGAGCGTTTCCTGTGTCACCAGTTTTACATTCTGATGCACCTCTGCAGGTTTACTGTATCACTTGGACCTTCCCATTGACGATGAAACACAGAAATTGCATCGGAATTAAATACAAGAGACACAATGCCGACTTAAGTACAGGAAGAATGAGTCTTCCTACTGTCTATGTGTTGAGCGTTTCCTGTGTCAGCAGTTTTACTTTCCGATGCACTTCTGCTTGTTTATTATAACCCTTGGACCTTCCCGTTGACGATGAAAATCAGAAATTTCATCGGAATTATATATAAGAGACACAACGCCGACTTAAGTACATGAATCCTGATTCTTCTTACGGTCTATGTTTTAGCGTTTCCTGTGTCACCAGGTTTAAATTCCGATGCACCTCTGCAGGTTTATTGTATCCCTTGGAACTTCCCATTGACGATGAAACACAGAAATTGCATCGGAATTAAATATAAGAGACACAATGCAGACTTAAGTACAGGAAGACTGAGTCTTCTTACTTTCTAAGTTTTGAGCGTTTCCTGTGTCACTAGTTTTACATTCCGATGCACCTCTGCAGGTTTACTGTATCACTTGGACCTTCCCATTGGCGATGAAACACAGAAATTGCATCGGAATTAAATATAAGAGACACAATGCCGACTTAAGTACAGGAAGACTGAGTCTTCCTACTGTCTATGTTTTGAGCGTTTCCTGTGTCACCAGTTTTACATTCTGATGCACCTCTCCAGGTTTACTGTATCCCTTGGACCTTCCCATTGACGATGAAACACAGATATTGCATCGGAATTAAATATAGAAGACACAATGCCGACTTATGTACAGGAAGACTGAGTCTTCTTACTGTCTAAGATTTGAGCGTTTCCTGTGCCACCAGTTTCACATTCTGATGCACCTCTGCAGGTTTACTGTATCCCTTGGACCTTCCCATTGACGATGAAACACAGAAATTGCATCGGAATTAAATATAAGAGACACAATGCCGATTTAAGTACAGGAAGACTAAGTCTTCCTACTGTCTATGCTTTGAGCGTTTCCTGTGTCATCAGTTTTACTTTCCGATGCACTTCTGCTTGTTTATTATAACCCTTGGACCTTCCCGTTGACGATGAAAATCAGAAATTTCATCGGAATAATATATAAGAGACACAACGCCGACTTAAGTACATGAATCCTGATTCTTCTTACGGTCTATGTTTTAGCGTTTCCTGTGTCACCAGGTTTAAATTCCGATGCACCTCTGCAGGTTTATTGTATCCCTTGGAACTTCCCATTGACGATGAAACACAGAAATTGCATCGGAATTAAATATAAGAGACACAATGCAGACTTAAGTACAGGAAGACTGAGTCTTCTTACTTTCTAAGTTTTGAGCGTTTCCTGTGTCACTAGTTTTACATTCCGATGCACCTCTTTAGATTTACTGTATCACTTGGACCTTCCCATTGACGATGAAACACAGAAATTGCATCGGAATTAAATATAAGAGACACAATGCCGACTTAAGTACAGGAAGACAGAGTCTTCCTACTGTCTATGTTTTGAGCGTTTCCTGTGTCACCAGTTTTACATTCTGATGCACCTCTCCAGGTTTACTGTATCCCATGGACCTTCCCATTGACGATGTAACACAGAAATTGCATCGGAATTAAGTATAGAAGACACAATGCCGACTTATGTACAGGAAGACTGAGTCTTCTTACTGTCTAAGTTTTGAGCGTTTCCTGTGCCACCAGTTTTACATTCCGATGCACCTCTACAGGTTTACTGTATCCCTTGGACCTTCCCCATGACGATGAAACACAGAAATTGCATCGGAATTAAATATAAGAGACACAATGCCGACTTAAGTACAGGAAGACAGAGTCTTCCTACTGTCTATGTTTTGAGCGTTTCCTGTGTCACCAGTTTTACATTGTGATGCACCTCTGCAGGTTTACTGTATCCCTTGGACCTTCCCATTGACGATGAAACACAGAAATTGCATCGGAATTAAATATAAGAGACACAATGCCGACTTACCTACAGGAAGACAGAGTCTTCCTACCGTCTATGTTTTGAGCGTTTCCTGTGTCACCAGTTTTACATTCTGATGCACCTCTGCAGGTTTACTGTATCACTTGGACCTTCCCATTGACGATGAAACACAGAAATTGCATCGGAATTAAATGCAAGAGACACAATGCCGACTTAAGTACAGGAAGAATGAGTCTTCCTACTGTCTATGTTTTGAGCGTTTCCTGTGTCAGCAGTTTTACATTCTGATGCACCTCTGCAGGTTTACTGTATCCCTTGGACCTTCCCATTGACGATGAAACACAGAAATTGCATCGGAATTAAATATAAGAGACACAATGCCGATTTAAGTACAGGAAGACTAAGTCTTCCTACTGTCTATGCTTTGAGCGTTTCCTGTGTCATCAGTTTTACTTTCCGATGCACTTCTGCTTGTTTATTATAACCCTTGGACCTTCCCGTTGACGATGAAAATCAGAAATTTCATCGGAATTATATATAAGAGACACAACGCCGACTTAAGTACATGAATCCTGATTCTTCTTATGGTCTATGTTTCAGCGTTTCCTGTGTCCCCAGGTTTAAATTCCGATGCACCTCTGCAGGTTTATTGTATCCCTTGGAACTTCCCATTGACGATGAAACACAGAAATTGCATCGGAATTAAATATAAGAGACACAATGCCGACTTAAGTACAGGAAGACTGAGTCTCCTCACTGTCTAAGTTTTGAGCGTTTCCTGTGTCACTAGTTTTACATTCCGATGGACCTCTGCAGGTTTACTGTATCCATTTGACCTTCCCATTGACGATGAAACACAGAAATTGCATCGGAATTAAATATAAGAGACACAATGACGACTTAAGTACAGGAAGACAGAGACTTCCTACTGTCTATGTTTTGAGAGTTTCCTGTGTCACCAGTTTTACATTCTGATGCACCTCTGCAGTTTTACTGTATCCCTTGGACCTTCCCATTGACGATGAAACACAGAAATTGCATCGGAATTAAATATAAGAGACACAATGCCGACTTAAGTACAGGAAGACTGAGTCTTCTTACTGTCTAAGTTTTGAGCGTTTCCTGTGCCACCAATTTTACATTCCGATGCACCTCTACAGGTTTACTGTATCCCTTGGACCTTCCCATTGACGATGAAACACAGAAATTGCATCGGAATTAAATATAAGAGACACAATGCCGACTTAAGTACAGGAAGAATGAGTCTTCCTACTTACTATGTGTTGAGCGTTTCCTGTGTCAGCAGTTTTACATTCTGAAGCACCTCTGCAGGTTTACGTATCCCTTGGACCTTCCCATTGACGATGAAAATCAGAAATTTCATCGGAATTATATATAAGAGACACAACGCCGACTTAAGTACATGAATCCTGATTCTTCTTACGGTCTATGTTTTAGCGTTTCCTGTGTCACCAGGTTCAAATTCCGATGCACCTCTGCAGGTTTATTGTATCCCTTGGAACTTCCCATTGGCGATGAAACACAGAAATTCCATCGGAATTAAATATAAGAGACACGATGCCGACTTAAGTACTAGAAAACAGTCTTCTTACAGTCAATGTTTTGAGCGTTTCCTTTGTCAAATGTTTTACATTCCGATGCACTTATGCAGGTTTACTGTATCCCTTGGACCTTCCCATTGACGATGAAACACAGAAATTGCATCGGAATTAAATATAAGAGACACAATGCCGAGTTAAGTACAGGAAGAATGAGTCTCCCTACTTAGTATGTGTTGAGCGTTTCCTGTGTCAGCAGTTTTACATTCTGATGCACGTCTGCAGGTTTACTGTATCCCTTGGACCTTCCCATTGACGATGAAAATCAGAAATTGCATTGGAATTAAATATAAGAGACACAACGCCGACTTAAGTACATGAAACCTGATTCTTCTTACGGTCTATGTTTTAGCGTTTCCTGTGTCACCAGGTTTAAATTCCGATGCACCTCTGTAGGTTTATTGTATCCCTTGGAACTTCCCATTGACGATGAAACACAGAAATTGCATCGGAATTAAATATAAGAGACACAATGCCGACTTAAGTACAGGAAGACTTAGTATTCTTACTGTCTAAGTTTTGAGCGTTTCCTGTGTCACTAGTTTTACATTCCGATGCACCTCTGCAGGTTTACTGTATCCCTTGGACCTTCCCATTGACGGTGAAACACAGAAATTGCATCGGAATTAAATATAAGAGACACAATGCCGACTTAAGTACAGGAAGACACAGTCTTCCTACTGTCTATGTTTTGTAGCGTTTCCTGTGTCCCCAGTTTTACATTCTGATACACATCTGCAGGTTTACTGTATCCCTTGGACCCTCCCATTGACGATGAAACACAGAAATTGCATCGGAATTAAATACAAGAGACACAATGCCGACTTAAGTACAGGAAGACTGGGTCTTCTTACTGTCTAAGTTTTGAGCGTTTCCTGTGCTACCAGTTTTACAATCCGATGCACCTCTACAGGTTTACTGAATCCCTTGGACCTTCACAGTGACGATGAAACACAGAAATTGCATCGGAATTAAATATAAGAGACACAATGCCGACGTAAGTATAAGAAAACAGTCTTCTTACAGTCAATGTTTTGACGTTTCCTGTGTCATCAGTTTTACTTTCCGATGCACCTCTGCATGTTTAATATATCCCTTGGACCTTCCCATTCACCATGAAGCACAGAAATTTAATCGGAAATAAATATAAGAGTCCCAATGCCGACTTAAGTACAGGAAGACTGAGTCTTCCTACTGTCTATGTTTTGAGCGTATCCTGTGTCATCAGTTTTACATTCCGATTCACCACTGCGGGTTTACTGTATCCCTTGGACCTTCCCATTGACGATTAAACACAGAAATTGCATCGGAATTAAATATAAGAGACACAATGCCGACTTAAGTTCAGGAAGACTAAGTCTTCCTACTGTCTATGTTTGAGCGTATCCTGTGTCACCAGTTTTACATTCCGATGGACCTCTGCAGGTTTACTGTATCCCTTGGACCTTCCCATTGACGATGAAACACAGAAATTGCATCGGAATTAAATATAAGAGACACAATGCCGACTTAAGTACAGGAAGACAGAGTATTCCTACTGTCTATGTTTTGAGCGTTTCCTGTGTCACCAGTTTTACATTCTGATGCACCTCTGCAGGTTTACTGTATCCCTTGGACCTTCCCATTGACGATGAAACACAGAAATTGCATCGGATTTAAATATAAGAGACACAATGCCGACTTAAGTACAGGAAGACAGAGTCATCCTACTGTCTATGTGTTGAGCGTTTCCTGTGTCACCAGTTTTACATTCTGATGCACCTCTGCAGGTTTACTGTATCCCTTGGACCTTCCTATTGACGATGAAACACAGAAATTGCATCGGAATTAAATATAAGAGACACAATGCCGATTTACGTACAGGAAGACTAAGTCTTCCTACTGTCTATGTTTTGAGCGTTTCCTGTGTCACTAGTTTTACATTCCGATGCACCTCTGCAGGTTTATTATAACCCTTGGACCTTCCCGTTGACGATGAAAATCAGAAATTTCATCGGATATATATATAAGAGACACAACGCCGACTTAAGTACATGAATCCTGATTCTTCTTACGGTCTATGTTTTAGCGTTTCCTGTGTCACCAGGTTTAAATTCCGATGCACCTCTGCAGGTTTATTGTATCCCTTGGAACTTCCCATTGACGTTGAAACACAGAAATTGCATCGGAATTAAATATAAGAGACACAATACCGACTTAAGTACAGGAAGACTGAGTCTTCTTACTGTCTAAGTTTTGAGCGTTTCCTGTGTCACTAGTTTTACATTCCGATGCACCTCTGCAGGTTTACTGTATCCCTTGGACCTTCCCATTGACGTTGAAACACAGAAATTGCATCGGAATTAAATATAAGAGACACAATGCCGACTTAAGTACAGGAAGAATGAGTCTTCCTACTGTCTATGTTTTGAGCGTTTCCTGTGTCACCAGTTTTACATTCTGATGCACCTCTGCAGGTTTACTGTATCCCTTGGACCTTCCCATTGACGATGAAACACAGAAATTGCATCGGAATTAAATATAAGAGACACAATGCCGACTTAAGCACAGGAAGACTAAGTCTTCCTAGTGTCTATAATTTGAGCGTTTAATGTGTCACCAGTTTTACATTCCGATGCACGTCTACAGGTTTACTGTATCCCTTGGACCTTCCTATTGACGATGAAACACAGGAATTGCATCGGAATTAAATATAAGAAACACAATGCCGACTTAAGTACAGGAAGACTAAGTCTTCCTACTGTCTATGTTTTGAGCGTTTCCTGTGTAACCAGTTTTACATTCCGATGTACCTCTGCAGGTTTACTGTATCCCTTGGACCTTCCCATTGACGATGAAACACAGAAATTGCATCGGAATTAAATATAAGAGACACAATGCCGACTTAAGTACAGGAAGAATGAGTCTTCCTACTTACTATGTGTTGAGCGTTTCCTGTGTCAGCAGTTTTACATTCTGATGCACCTCTGCAGGTTTACTGTATCCCTTGGACCTTCCCATTGACGATGAAAATCAGAAATTGCATCGGAATTATATATAAGAGACACAACGCCGACTTAAGTACATGAAACCTGATTCTTCTTACGGTCTATGTTTTAGCGTTTCCTGTGTCACCAAGTTTAAATTCCGATGCACCTCTGCAGGTTTACTGTATCCCTTGGACCTTCCCATTGACGATGAAACACAGAAATTGCATCGGAATTAAATTTAAGAGACACAATGCCGGCTTAAGTACAGGAAGACTGAGTCTTCCTACTATCTATGTTTGAGCGTTTCCTGTGTCACCAGTTTTACATTCCGATGGACCTCTGCATGTTTACTGTATCCATTGGACCTTCCCATTGACGATGAAACATAGAAATTGCATCGAAATTAAATATCAGAGTCACAATGCCGACTTAAGTACAGGAAGACTGAGTCTTCTTACAGTCAATGTTTTGAGCGTTTCCTGTGTCACCAGTTTTACATTCCGATGCACCTCTGCAGGTTTACTGTATCCCCTGGACCTTCCCATTGGCGATGAAACACACAAATTGCATCGAAATTAAATATAAGAGACACAACGCCGACTTAAGTTCAGGAAGACTGAGTCTTCCTACTGTCTATGTTTGAGCGTATCCTGTGTCACCAGTTTTACATTCCGATGGACCTCTGCAGGTTTACTGTATCCCTTGGACCTTCCCATTGACGATGAAACACAGAAATTGCATCGGAATTAAATATAAGAGACACAATGCCGACTTAAGTACAGGAAGACAGAGTCTTCCTACTGTCTATGTTTTGAGCGTTTCCTGTGTCACCAGTTTTACATTCTGATGCACCTCTGCAGGTTTACTGTATCCCTTGGACCTTCCCATTGACGATGAAACACAGATATTGCATCCGAATTAAATATAAGAGACACAATGCCGACTTAACTACAGGAAGACAGAGTCTTCCTACTGTCTATGTTTTGAGCGTTTCCTGTGTCACCAGTTTTACATTCTGATGCACCTCTGCAGGTTTACTGTATCCCTTGGACCTTCCCATTGACGATTAAACACAGAAATTGCATCGGAATTAAATATAAGAGATACAATGCCGACTTAAGTACAGGAAGAATGAGTCTTCCTACTGTCTATGTGTTGAGCGTTTCCTGTGTCACCAGTTTTACATTCTGATGCACCTCTGCAGGTTTACTGTATCCCTTGGACCTTCCCATTGACGATGAAACACAGAAATTGCATCGGAATTAAATATAAGAGACACAATGCCGATTTACGTACAGGAAGACTAAGTCTTCCTACTGTCTATGTTTTGAGCGTTTCCTGTGTCACTAGTTTTACATTCCGATGCACCTCTGCAGGTTTATTATAACCCTTGGACCTTCCCGTTGACGATGAAAATCAGAAATTTCATCGGATATATATATAAGAGACACAACGCCGACTTAAGTACATGAATCCTGATTCTTCTTACGGTCTATGTTTTAGCGTTTCCTGTGTCACCAGGTTTAAATTCCGATGCACCTCTGCAGGTTTATTGTATCCCTTGGAACTTCCCATTGACGTTGAAACACAGAAATTGCATCGGAATTAAATATAAGAGACACAATACCGACTTAAGTACAGGAAGACTGAGTCTTCTTACTGTCTAAGATTTGAGCGTTTCCTGTGTCACTAGTTTTACATTCCGATGCACCTCTGCAGGTTTACTGTATCCCTCGGACCTTCCCATTGACGATGAAACACAGAAATTGCATCGGAATTAAATATAAGAGACACAATGCCGACTTAAGTACAGGAAGAATGAGTCTTCCTACTGTCTATGTTTTGAGCGTTTCCTGTGTCACCAGTTTTACATTCTGATGCACCTCTGCAGGTTTACTGTATCCCTTGGACCTTCCCATTGACGATGAAACACAGAAATTGCATCGGAATTAAATATAAGAGACACAATGCCGACTTAAGCACAGGAAGACTAAGTCTTCCTACTGTCTATAATTTGAGCGTTTAATGTGTCACCAGTTTTACATTCCGATGCACGTCTACAGGTTTACTGTATCCCTTGGACCTTCCTATTGACGATGAAACACAGGAATTGCATCGGAATTAAATATAAGAAACACAATGCCGACTTAAGTACAGGAAGACTAAGTCTTCCTACTGTCTATGTTTTGAGCGTTTCCTGTGTAACCAGTTTTACATTCCGATGTACCTCTGCAGGTTTACTGTATCCCTTGGACCTTCCCATTGACGATGAAACACAGAAATTGCATCGGAATTAAATATAAGAGACACAATGCCGACTTAAGTACAGGAAGAATGAGTCTTCCTACTTACTATGTGTTGAGCGTTTCCTGTGTCAGCAGTTTTACATTCTGATGCACCTCTGCAGGTTTACTGTATCCCTTGGACCTTCCCATTGACGATGAAAATCAGAAATTGCATCGGAATTATATATAAGAGACACAACGCCGACTTAAGTACATGAAACCTGATTCTTCTTACGGTCTATGTTTTAGCGTTTCCTGTGTCACCAGGTTTAAATTCCGATGCACCTCTGCAGGTTTACTGTATCCCTTGGACCTTCCCATTGACGATGAAACACAGAAATTGCATCGGAATTAAATTTAAGAGACACAATGCCGGCTTAAGTACAGGAAGACTGAGTCTTCCTACTATCTATGTTTGAGCGTTTCCTGTGTCACCAGTTTTACATTCCGATGGACCTCTGCATGTTTACTGTATCCATTGGACCTTCCCATTGACGATGAAACATAGAAATTGCATCGAAATTAAATATCAGAGTCACAATGCCGACTTAAGTACAGGAAGACTGAGTCTTCTTACAGTCAATGTTTTGAGCGTTTCCTGTGTCACCAGTTTTACATTCCGATGCACCTCTGCAGGTTTACTGTATCCCCTGGACCTTCCCATTGGCGATGAAACACACAAATTGCATCGAAATTAAATATAAGAGACACAACGCCGACTTAAGTTCAGGAAGACTGAGTCTTCCTACTGTCTATGTTTGAGCGTATCCTGTGTCACCAGTTTTACATTCCGATGGACCTCTGCAGGTTTACTGTATCCCTTGGACCTTCCCATTGACGATGAAACACAGAAATTGCATCGGAATTAAATATAAGAGACACAATGCCGACTTAAGTACAGGAAGACAGAGTCTTCCTACTGTCTATGTTTTGAGCGTTTCCTGTGTCACCAGTTTTACATTCTGATGCACCTCTGCAGGTTTACTGTATCCCTTGGACCTTCCCATTGACGATGAAACACAGAAATTGCATCGGAATTAAATATAAGAGACACAATGCCTACTTAAGTACAGGAAGACAGAGTCATCCTACTGTCTATGTTTTGAGCGTTTCCTGTGTCACCAGTTTTACATTCTGATGCACCTCTGCAGGTTTACTGTATCCCTTGGACCTTCCCATTGACGATGAAACACAGATATTGCATCCGAATTAAATATAAGAGACACAATGCCGACTTAACTACAGGAAGACAGAGTCTTCCTACTGTCTATGTTTTGAGCGTTTCCTGTGTCACCAGTTTTACGTTCTGATGCACCTCTGCAGGTTTACTGTATCCCTTGGACCTTCCCATTGACGATTAAACACAGAAATTGCATCGGAATTAAATATAAGAGATACAATGCCGACTTAAGTACAGGAAGAATGAGTCTTCCTACTGTCTATGTGTTGAGCGTTTCCTGTGTCACCAGTTTACATTCTGATGCACCTCTGCAGGTTTACTGTATCCCTTGGACCTTCCCATTGACGATGAAACACAGAAATTGCATTGGAATTAAATATAAGAGACACAATGCCGATTTACGTACAGGAAGACTAAGTCTTCCTACTGTCTATGTTTTGAGCGTTTCCAGTGTCACTAGTTTTACATTCCGATGCACCTCTGCAGGTTTATTATAACCCTTGGACCTTCCCGTTGATGATGAAAATCAGAAATTTCATCGGATATATATATAAGAGACACAACGCCGACTTAAGTACATGAATCCTGATTCTTCTTACGGTCTATGTTTTAGCGTTTCCTGTGTCACCAGGTTTAAATTCCGATGCACCTCTGCAGGTTTATTGTATCCCTTGGAACTTCCCATTGACGTTGAAACATAGAAATTGCATCGGAATTAAATATAAGAGACACAATGCCGACTTAAGTACAGGAAGACTGAGTCTTCTTACTGTCAAAGGTTTGAGCGTTTCCTGTGCCACCAGTTTTACATTCCGATGCACCTCTACTGGTTTACTGTATACCATGGACCTTCCCATTCACGAAGATACACAGAAATTGCATCGGAATTAAATATAAGAGACACAATGCCGACTTAAGTACTAGAAAACAGTCTCCTTACAGTCAATGTTTTGAGCGTTTCCTGTGTCACCTGTTTTACATTCCGATGCACCTCTGCAGGTTTACTGTATCCCTTGAACCTTCCCATTGACGATGAAACACAGAAATTGCATCGGAATTAAATATAAGAGACACAATGCCGACTTAATCACAGGAAGACTAAGTCTTCCTACTGTCTATAATTTGAGCGTTTAATGTGTCACCAGTTTTACATTCCGATGCACGTCTACAGGTTTACTGTATCCCTTGGACCTTCCTATTGACGATGAAACACAGGAATTGCATCGGAATTAAATATAAGAAACACAATGCCGACTTAAGTACAGGAAGACTAAGTCTTCCTACTGTCTATGTTTTGAGCGTGTCCTGTGTAACCAGTTTTACATTCCGATGTACCTCTGCAGGTTTACTGTATCCCTTGGACCTTCCCATTGACGATGAAACACAGAAATTGCATCGGAATTAAATATAAGAGACACAATGCCGACTTAAGTACAGGAAGAATGAGTCTTCCTACTTACTATGTGTTGAGCGTTTCCTGTGTCAGCAGTTTTACATTCTGATGCACCTCTGCAGGTTTACTGTATCCCTTGGACCTTCCCATTGACGATGAAAATCAGAAATTGCATCGGAATTATATATAAGAGACACAACGCCGACTTAAGTACATGAAACCTGATTCTTCTTACGGTCTATGTTTTAGCGTTTCCTGTGTCACCAGGTTTAAATTCCGATGCACCTCTGTAGGTTTATTGTATCCCTTGGAACTTCCCATTGACGATGA
Source organism: Schistocerca nitens (assembly GCF_023898315.1). Taxonomy (NCBI): domain Eukaryota; kingdom Metazoa; phylum Arthropoda; class Insecta; order Orthoptera; family Acrididae; genus Schistocerca; species Schistocerca nitens. The sequence continues at coordinate 10,362,002 of NC_064621.1, read as the reverse complement.
AGCACAGAAATTGCATCGGAATTAAATATAAGAGACAGAATGCCGATTTAAGTACAGGAAAACTTAGTCTTCTTACTGTCTAAGTTTTGAGCGTTTCCTGTGTCACTAGCTTTACATTCCGATGCACCTCTGCAGGTTTACTGTATCCCTTGGACCTTCCCATTGACGATGAAACACAGAAATTGCATCGGAATTAAATTTAAGAAACACAATGCCGGCTTAAGTACAGGAAGACTGAGTCTTCCTACTGTCTATGTTTGAGCGTTTCCTGTGTCACCAGTTTTACATTCCGATGGACCTCTGCATGTTTACTGTATCCATTGGACCTCCCCATTGACGATGAAACATAGAAATTGCATCGGAATTAAATATCAGAGTCACAATGCCGACTTAAGTACAGGAAGACTGAGTCTTCCTACTGTCTATAATTTGAGCGTTTCCTGTGTCACCAGTTTTACATTCCGATGCACCTCTACAGGTTTACTGTATCCCTTGGACCTTCCCGTTGACGATGAAACACAGAAATTGCATCGGAATTAAATATAAGAGACACAATGCCGACTTAAGTACAGGATGACTGAGTCTTCCTACTGTCTATAATTTGATCGTTTCCTGTGTCACCAGTTTTACATTCCGATGCACCTCTACAGGTTTTCTGTATCCCTTGGACCTTCACAGTGACGATGAAACACAGAAATTTCATCGGAATTAAATATAAGAGACACAATGCCGACTTAAGTACAAGAAAACAGTCTTCTTACAGTCAATGTTTTGAGCGTTTCCGGTGTCATCAGTTTTACTTTCCGATGCACCTCTGCATGTTTACTATATCCCTTGGTCCTTCCCATTCACGATGAAACACAGAAATTTAATCGGAAATAAATATAAGAGTCCCAATACCGACTTAAGTACAGGAAGACTGAGTCTTCCTACTGTCTATGTTTTGAGCGTTTCCTGTGTCATCAGTTTAACATTCCGATGCACCACTGCAGGTTTACTGTATCCCTTGGACCTCCCCATTACCGATGGAAAACAGAAATCGCATCGGAATTAAATATAAGAGACACAATGCCGAATTAAGTACAGGAGGACTAAGTCTTCCTACTGTCTATGTTTTGAGCGTTTCCTGTGTCATCAGTTTTAATTTCCGATGCACCTCTGCTTGTTTATTATATCCTTTGGACCTTCCCGTTGACGATGAAACACTGAAATTGCATCGGAATTAAATGTAAGAGACAGAATGCCGACTTAAGAACAGGAAGACTGAGTCTTCCTACTGTCTATGTTTGAGCGTATCCTGTGTCACCAGTTTTACATTCCGATGGACCTCTGCAGGTTTACTGTATCCCTTGGACCTTCCCATTGACGATGAAACACAGAAATTGCATCGGAATTAAATATAAGAGACACAATGCCGACTTAAGTACAGGATGACTGAGTCTTCCTACTGTGTATAATTTGAGCGTTTCCTGTGTCACCAGTTTTACATTCTGATGCACCTCTGCAGGTTTACTGTATCCCTTGGACTTTCCCATTGACGATGAAACACAGAAATTGCATCGGAATTAAATATAAGAGATACAATGCCGACTTAAGTACAGGAAGAATGAGTCTTCCTACTGTCTATGTGTTGAGCGTTTCCTGTGTCACCAGTTTTACATTCTGATGCACCTCTGCAGGTTTACTGTATCCCCTGGACCTTCCCATTGACGATGAAACACAGAAATTGCATCGGAATTAAATATAAGAGACACAATGCCGATTTACGTACAGGATGACTAAGTCTTCCTACTGTCTATGTTTTGAGCGTTTCCTGTGTCACCAGTTTTACTTTCCGATGCACTTCTGCTTGTTTATTATAACCCTTGGACCTTCCCGTTGACGATGAAAATGAGAAATTTCATCGGATATATATATAAGAGACACAACGCCGACTTAAGTACATGAATCCTGATTCTTCTTACGGTCTATAATTTAGCGTTTCCTGTGTCACCAGGTTTAAATTCCGATGCACCTCTGCAGGTTTATTGTATCCCTTGGAACTTCCCATTGACGTTGAAACACAGAAATTGCATCGGAATTAAATATAAGAGACACAATACCGACTTAAGTACAGGAAGACTGAGTCTTCTTACTGTCTAAGTTTTGAGCGTTTCTGTGTCACTAGTTTTACATTCCGTTGCACCAAAGCAGGTTTACTGTATCGCTTGGACCTTCCCATTGACGTTGAAACACAGAAATTGCATCGGAATTAAATATAAGAGACACAATGCCGACTAAAGTACAGGAAGAATGAGTCTTCCTACTGTCTATGTTTTGAGCGTTTCCTGTGTCACCAGTTTTACATTCTGATGCACCTCTGCAGGTTTACTGTATCCCTTGGACCTTCCCATTGACGATGAAACACAGAAATTGCATCGGAATTAAATATATGAGACACAATGCCGACTTAAGTACAGGAAGACTGAGTCTTCTTACTGTCTAAGGTTTGAGCGTTTCCTGTGCCACCAGTTTTACATTCCGATGCACCTCTACAGGTTTACTGTATCCCTTGGACCTTCCCATTGACGATGAAACACAGAAATTGCATCGGATTAAATATAAGAGACACAATGCCGACTTAAGTACTAGAAAACAGTCTTCTTACAGTCAATGTTTTGAGCGTTTCCTGTGTCACCTGTTTTACATTCCGATGCACCTCTGCAGGTTTACTGTATCCCTTGAACCTTCCCATTGACGATGAAACACAGAAATTGCATCGGAATTAAATATAAGAGACACAATGCCGACTTAAGCACAGGAAGACTAAGTCTTCCAACTGTCTATAATTTGAGCGTTTAATGTGTCACCAGTTTTACATTCCGATGCACGTCTACAGGTTTACTGTATCCCTTGGACCTTCCTATTGACGATGAAACACAGGAATTGCATCGGAATTAAATATAAGAAACACAATGCCGACTTAAGTACAGGAAGACTAAGTCTTCCTACTGTCTATGTTTTGAGCGTTTCCTGTGTAACCTGTTTTACATTCCGATGTACCTCTGCAGGTTTACTGTATCCCTTGGACCTTCCCATTGACGATGGAAAACAGAAATCGCATCGGAATTAAATATAAGAGACACAATACCGAATTAAGTACAGGAAGACTAAGTCTTCCTACTGTCTACGTTTTGAGCGTTTCCTGTGTCATCAGTTTTAATTTCCGATGCACCTTTGCTTGTTTATTATATCCTTTGTACCTTCCCGTTGACGATGAAACACTGAAATTGCATCGGAATTAAATGTAAGAGACACAATGCCGACTTAAGAACAGGAAGACTGAGTCTTCCTACTGTCTATGTTTGAGCGTATCCTGTGTCACCAGTTTTACATTCCGATGGACCTCTGCAGGTCTACTGTATCCCTTGCACCTTCCCATTGACGATGAAACACAGAAATTGCATCGGAATTAAATATAAGAGACACAATGCCGACTTAAGTACAGGAAGACAGAGTCTTCCTACTGTCTATGTTTTGAGCGTTTCCTGTGTCACCAGTTTTACATTCTGATGCACCTCTGCAGGTTTACTGTATCCCTTGGACCTTCCCATTGACGATGAAACACAGAAATTGCATCGGAATTAAATATAAGAGACACAATGCCGACTTATGTACAGGAAGACAGAGTCATCCTACTGTCTATGTTTTGAGCGTTCCCTGTGTCACCATTTTTACATTCTGATGCACCTCTGCAGGTTTACTGTATCCCTTGGACCTTCCCATTGACGATGAAACACAGATATTGCATCGGAATTAAATATAAGAGACACAATGCCGACTTAACTACAGGAAGACTAAGTCTTCCTACTGTCTATGTTTTGAGCGTTTCCTGTGTCACTAGTTTTACATTCCGATGCACCTCTGCAGGTTTATTGTAACCCTTGGACCTTCCCGTTGACGATGAAAATCAGAAATTTCATCGGATATATATATATAAGAGACACAACGCCGACTTAAGTACATGAATCCTGATTCTTCTTACGGTCTATGTTTTAGCGTTTCCTGTGTCACCAGGTTTAAATTCCGATGCACCTCTGCAGGTTTATTGTATCCCTTGGAACTTCCCATTGACGTTGAAACACAGAAATTGCATCGGAATTAAATATAAGAGACACAATACCGACTTAAGTACAGGAAGACTGAGTCTTCTTACTGTCTAAGTTTTGAGCGTTTCCTGTGGCACTAGTTTTACATTCCGATGCACCTCAGCAGGTTTACTGTATCCCTTGGACCTTCCCATTGACGTTGAAACACAGAAATTGCATCGGAATTAAATATAAGAGACACAATGCCGACTTAAGTACAGGAAGAAGGAGTCTTCCTACTGTCTATGTTTTGAGCGTTTCCTGTGTCACCAGTTTTACATTCTGATGCACCTCTGCAGGTTTACTGTATCCCTTGGACCTTCCCATTGACGATGAAACACGGAAATTGCATCGGAATTAAATATATGAGACACAATGCCGACTTAAGTACAGGAAGACTGCGTCTTCTTACTGTCCAAGGTTTGAGCGTTTCCTGTGCCACCAGTTTTACATTCCGATGCACCTCTACAGGTTTACTGTATCCCATGGACCTCCCCATTGACGATGAAACACAGAAATTGCATCGGAATTAAATATAAGAGACACAATGCCGACTTAAGTACTAGAAAACAGTCTTCTTACAGTCAATGTTTTGAGCGTTTCCTGTGTCACCTGTTTTACATTCCGATGCACCTCTGCAGGTTTACTGTATCCCTTGAACCTTCCCATTGACGATGAAACACAGAAATTGCATCGGAATTAAATATAAGAGACACAATGCCGACTTAAGCACAGGAAGACTAAGTCTTCCTACTGTCTATAATTTGAGCGTTTAATGTGTCACCAGTTTTACATTCCGATGCACGTCTACAGGTTTACTGTATCCCTTGGACCTTCCTATTGACGATGAAACACAGGAATTGCATCGGAAATTAATATAAGAAACACAATGCCGACTTAAGTACAGGAAGACTAAGTCTTCCTACTGTCTATGTTTTGAGCGTTTCCTGTGTAACCAGTTTTACATTCCGATGTACCTCTGCAGGTTTACTGTATCCCTTGGACCTTCCCATTGACGATGAAACACAGAAATTGCATCGGAATTAAATATAAGAGACACAATGCCGACTTAAGTACAGGAAGAATGAGTCTTCCTACTTACTATGTGTTGAGCGTTTCCTGTGTCAACAGTTTTACATTCTGATGCACCTCTGCAGGTTTACTGTATCCCTTGGACCTTCCCATTGACGATGAAAATCAGAAATTGCATCGGAATTATATATAAGAGACACAACGCCGACTTAAGTACATGAAACCGGATTCTTCTTACGGTCTATGTTTTAGCGTTTCCTGTGTCACCAGGTTTAAATTCCGATGCACCTCTGTAGGTTTATTGTATCCCTTGGAACTTCCCATTGACGATGAAGCACAGATATTGCATCGGAATTAAATATAAGAGACACAATGCCGATTTAAGTACAGGAAGACTGAGTGTTCTTACTGTCTAACTTTTGAGCGTTTCCTGTGTCACTAGTTTTACATTCCGATGCACCTCTGCAGGTTTACTGTATCCCTTGGACCTTCCCATTGACGATGAAACACAGAAATTACATCGGAATTAAATATAAGAGACACAATGCCGACTTAAGTACAGGAAGACAGAGTCTTCCTACTGTCTATGTTTTGAGCGTTTCCTGTGTCACCAGTTTTACATTCTGATGCACCTCTGCAGGTTTACTGTATCCCTTCGACCTTCCCATTGACGATGAAACACAGAAATTGCATCGGAATTAAATTTAAGAGACACAATGCCGACTTAAGTACAGGAAGACTGAGTCTTCCTACTGTCTATGTTTTGAGCGTTTCCTGTGTCATCAGTTTAACATTCCGATGCACCACTGCAGGTTTACTGTATCCCTTGGACCTCCCCATTGACGATGGAAAACAGAAATCGCATCGGAATCAAATATGAGAGACACAATGCCGACTTAAGTACAGGAAGACAGAGTCTTCCTACTGTCTATGTTTTGAGCGTTTCCTGTGTCACCAGTTTTACATTCTGATGCACCTCTGCAGGTTTACTGTATCCCTTGGACCTTCCCATTGACGATGAAACACAGAAATTGCATCGGAATTAAATATAAGAGACACAATGCCGACTTATGTACAGGAAGACAGAGTCATCCTACTGTCTATGTTTTGAGCGTTCCCTGTGTCACCATTTTTACATTCTGATGCACCTCTGCAGGTTTACTGTATCCCTTGGACCTTCCCATTGACGATGAAACACAGAAATTGCATCGGAATTAAATATATGAGACACGATGCCGACTTAAGTACAGGAAGACTGAGTCTTCCTACTGTCTATGTTTTGAGCGTTTCCTGTGTCATCAGTTTAACATTCCGATGCACCACTGCAGGTTTACTGTATCCCTTGGACCTCCCCATTGACGATGGAAAACAGAAATCGCATCGGAATTAAATATAAGAGACACAATGCCGACTTAAGTACAGGAAGACAGAGTCTTCCTACTGTCTATGTTTTGAGCGTTTCCTGTGTCACCAGTTTTACATTCTGATGCACCTCTGCAGGTTTACTGTATCCCTTGGACCTTCCCATTGACGATGAAAATCAGAAATTGCATCGGAATTATATATAAGAGACACAACGCCGACTTAAGTACATGAAACCGGATTCTTCTTACGGTCTATGTTTTAGCGATTCCTGTGTCACCAGGTTTAAATTCCGATGCACCTCTGTAGGTTTATTGTATCCCTTGGAACTTCCCATTGACGATGAAGCACAGATATTGCATCGGAATTAAATATAAGAGACACAATGCCGATTTAAGTACAGGAAGACTGAGTGTTCTTACTGTCTAACTTTTGAGCGTTTCCTGTGTCACTAGTTTTACATTCCGATGCACCTCTGCAGGTTTACTGTATCCCTTGGACCTTCCCATTGACGATGAAACACAGAAATTACATCGGAATTAAATATAAGAGACACAATGCCGACTTAAGTACAGGAAGACAGAGTCTTCCTACTGTCTATGTTTTGAGCGTTTCCTGTGTCACCAGTTTTACATTCTGATGCACCTCTGCAGGTTTACTGTATCCCTTGGACCTTCCCATTGACGATGAAACACAGAAATTGCATCGGAATTAAATTTAAGAGACACAATGCCGACTTAAGTACAGGAAGACTGAGTCTTCCTACTGTCTATGTTTTGAGCGTTTCCTGTGTCATCAGTTTAACATTCCGATGCACCACTGCAGGTTTACTGTATCCCTTGGACCTCCCCATTGACGATGGAAAACAGAAATCGCATCGGAATTAAATATAAGAGACACAATGCCGACTTAAGTACAGGAAGACAGAGTCTTCCTACTGTCTATGTTTTGAGCGTTTCCTGTGTCACCTGTTTTACATTCCGATGCACCTCTGCAGGTTTACTGTATCCCTTGGACCTTCCCATTGACGATGAAACACAGAAATTGCATCGGAATTAAATATAAGAGACACAATGCCGACTTAAGCACAGGAAGACTAAGTCTTCCTAATGTCTATAATTTGAGCGTTTAATGTGTCACCAGTTTTACATTCCGATGCACGTCTACAGGTTTACTGTATCCCTTGGACCTTCCTATTGACGATGAAACACAGGAATTGCATCGGAAATTAATATAAGAAACACAATGCCGACTTAAGTACAGGAAGACTAAGTCTTCCTACTGTCTATGTTTTGAGCGTTTCCTGTGTAACCAGTTTTACATTCCGATGTACCTCTGCAGGTTTACTGTATCCCTTGGACCTTCCCATTGACGATGAAACACAGAAATTGCATCGGAATTAAATATAAGAGACACAATGCCGACTTAAGTACAGGAAGAATGAGTCTTCCTACTTACTATGTGTTGAGCGTTTCCTGTGTCAGCAGTTTTACATTCTGATGCACCTCTGCAGGTTTACTGTATCCCTTGGACCTTCCCATTGACGATGAAACACACAAATTGCATCGAAATTATATATAAGAGACACAACGCCGACTTAAGTACATGAAACCTGATTCTTCTTACGGTCTATGTTTTAGCGTTTCCTGTGTCACCAGGTTTAAATTCCGATGCACCTCTGTAGGTTTATTGTATCCCTTGGAACTTCCCATTGACGATGAAGCACAGAAATTGCATCGGAATTAAATATAAGAGACACAATGCCGATTTAAGTACAGGAAAACTTAGTCTTCTTACTGTCTAAGTTTTGAGCGTTTCCTGTGTCACTAGCTTTACATTCCGATGCACCTCTGCAGGTTTACTGTATCCCTTGGACCTTCCCATTGACGATGAAACACAGAAATTGCATCGGAATTAAATTTAAGAGACACAATGCCGGCTTAAGTACAGGAAGACTGAGTCTTCCTACTGTCTATGTTTGAGCGTTTCCTGTGTCACCAGTTTTACATTCCGATGGACCTCTGCATGTTTACTGTATCCATTGGACCTCCCCATTGACGATGAAACATAGAAATTGCATCGGAATTAAATATCAGAGTCACAATGCCAACTTAAGTACAGGAAGACTGAGTCTTCCTACTGTCTATAATTTGAGCGTTTCCTGTGTCACCAGTTTTACATTCCGATGCACCTCTACAGGTTTACTGTATCCCTTGGACCTTCCCGTTGACGATGAAACACAGAAATTGCATCGGAATTAAATATAAGAGACACAATGCCGACTTAAGTACAGGATGACTGAGTCTTCCTACTGTCTATAATTTGATCGTTTCCTGTGTCACCAGTTTTACATTCCGATGCACCTCTACAGGTTTTCTGTATCCCTTGGACCTTCACAGTGACGATGAAACACAGAAATTTCATCGGAATTAAATATAAGAGACACAATGCCGACTTAAGTACAAGAAAACAGTCTTCTTACAGTCAATGTTTTGAGCGTTTCCGGTGTCATCAGTTTTACTTTCCGATGCACCTCTGCATGTTTACTATATCCCTTGGTCCTTCCCATTCACGATGAAACACAGAAATTTAATCGGAAATAAATATAAGAGTCCCAATACCGACTTAAGTACAGGAAGACTGAGTCTTCCTACTGTCTATGTTTTGAGCGTTTCCTGTGTCATCAGTTTAACATTCCGATGCACCACTGCAGGTTTACTGTATCCCTTGGACCTCCCCATTGACGATGGAAAACAGAAATCGCATCGGAATTAAATATAAGAGACACAATGCCGAATTAAGTACAGGAGGACTAAGTCTTCCTACTGTCTATGTTTTGAGCGTTTCCTGTGTCATCAGTTTTAATTTCCGATGCACCTCTGCTTGTTTATTATATCCTTTGGACCTTCCCGTTGACGATGAAACGCTGAAATTGCATCGGAATTAAATGTAAGAGACAGAATGCCGACTTAAGAACAGGAAGACTGAGTCTTCCTACTGTCTATGTTTGAGCGTATCCTGTGTCACCAGTTTTACATTCCGATGGACCTCTGCAGGTTTACTGTATCCCTTGGACCTTCCCATTGACGATGAAACACAGAAATTGCATCGGAATTAAATATAAGAGACACAATGCCGACTTAAGTACAGGATGACTGAGTCTTCCTACTGTCTATAATTTGAGCGTTTCCTGTGTCACCAGTTTTACATTCTGATGCACCTCTGCAGGTTTACTGTATCCCTTGGACCTTCCCATTGACGATGAAACACAGAAATTGCATCGGAATTAAATATAAGAGATACAATGCCGACTTAAGTACAGGAAGAATGAGTCTTCCTACTGTCTATGTGTTGAGCGTTTCCTGTGTCACCAGTTTTACATTCTGATGCACCTCTGCAGGTTTACTGTATCCCCTGGACCTTCCCATTGACGATGAAACACAGAAATTGCATCGAAATTAAATATAAGAGACACAATGCCGATTTACGTACAGGATGACTAAGTCTTCCTACTGTCTATGTTTTGAGCGTTTCCTGTGTCACCAGTTTTACTTTCCGATGCACTTCTGCTTGTTTATTATAACCCTTGGACCTTCCCGTTGACGATGAAAATGAGAAATTTCATCGGATATATATATAAGAGACACAACGCCGACTTAAGTACATGAATCCTGATTCTTCTTACGGTCTATAATTTAGCGTTTCCTGTGTCACCAGGTTTAAATTCCGATGCACCTCTGCAGGTTTATTGTATCCCTTGGAACTTCCCATTGACGTTGAAACACAGAAATTGCATCGGAATTAAATATAAGAGACACAATACCGACTTAAGTACAGGAAGACTGAGTCTTCTTACTGTCTAAGTTTTGAGCGTTTCTGTGTCACTAGTTTTACATTCCGATGCACCAAAGCAGGTTTACTGTATCCCTTGGACGTTCCCATTGACGTTGAAACACAGAAATTGCATCGGAATTAAATATAAGAGACACAATGCCGACTAAAGTACAGGAAGAATGAGTCTTCCTACTGTCTATGTTTTGAGCGTTTGCTGTGTCACCAGTTTTACATTCTGATGCACCTCTGCAGGTTTACTGTATCCCTTGGACCTTCCCATTGACGATGAAACACAGAAATTGCATCGGAATTAAATATATGAGACACAATGCCGACTTAAGTACAGGAAGACTGAGTCTTCTTACTGTCTAAGGTTTGAACGTTTCCTGTGCCACCAGTTTTACATTCCGATGCACCTCTACAGGTTTACTGTATCCCTTGGACCTTCCCATTGACGATGAAACACAGAAATTGCATCGGATTAAATATAAGAGACACAATGCCGACTTAAGTACTAGAAAACAGTCTTCTTACAGTCAATGTTTTGAGCGTTTCCTGTGTCACCTGTTTTACATTCCGATGCACCTCTGCAGGTTTACTGTATCCCTTGAACCTTCCCATTGACGATGAAACACAGAAATTGCATCGGAATTAAATATAAGAGACACAATGCCGACTTAAGCACAGGAAGACTAAGTCTTCCAACTGTCTATAATTTGAGCGTTTAATGTGTCACCAGTTTTACATTCCGATGCACGTCTACAGGTTTACTGTATCCCTTGGACCTTCCTATTGACGATGAAACACAGGAATTGCATCGGAATTAAATATAAGAAACACAATGCCGACTTAAGTACAGGAAGACTAAGTCTTCCTACTGTCTATGTTTTGAGCGTTTCCTGTGTAACCTGTTTTACATTCCGATGTACCTCTGCAGGTTTACTGTATCCCTTGGACCTTCCCATTGACGATGGAAAACAGAAATTGCATCGGAATTAAATATAAGAGACACAATACCGAATTAAGTACAGGAAGACTAAGTCTTCCTACTGTCTACGTTTTGAGCGTTTCCTGTGTCATCAGTTTTAATTTCCGATGCACCTTTGCTTGTTTATTATATCCTTTGTACCTTCCCGTTGACGATGAAACACTGAAATTGCATCGGAATTAAATGTAAGAGACACAATGCCGACTTAAGAACAGGAAGACTGAGTCTTCCTACTGTCTATAATTTGAGCGTTTCCTGTGTCACCAGTTTTACAAACCGATGCACCTCTACAGGTTTACTGTATCCCTTGGACCTTCACAGTGACGATGAAACACAGAAATTGCATCGGAATTAAATAAAAGAGATACAGTGCCGACTTAAGTACAAGAAAACAGTCTTCTTACAGTCAATGTTTTGAGCGTTTCCTGTGTCACCAGTTTTACATTCCGATGCACCTCTGCAGGTTTACTGTATCCCCTGGACCTTCCCATTGGCGATGAAACACACAAATTGCATCGAAATTAAATATAAGAGACACAATGCCGACTTAAGTTCAGGAAGACTGAGTCTTCCTACTGTCTATGTTTGAGCGTATCCTGTGTCACCAGTTTTACATTCCGATGGACCTCTGCAGGTCTACTGTATCCCTTGCACCTTCCCATTGACGATGAAACACAGAAATTGCATCGGAATTAAATATAAGAGACACAATGCCGACTTAAGTACAGGAAGACAGAGTCTTCCTACTGTCTATGTTTTGAGCGTTTCCTGTGTCACCAGTTTTACATTCTGATGCACCTCTGCAGGTTTACTGTATCCCTTGGACCTTCCCATTGACGATGAAACACAGAAATTGCATCGGAATTAAATATAAGAGACACAATGCCGACTTATGTACAGGAAGACAGAGTCATCCTACTGTCTATGTTTTGAGCGTTCCCTGTGTCACCATTTTTACATTCTGATGCACCTCTGCAGGTTTACTGTATCCCTTGGACCTTCCCATTGACGATGAAACACAGATATTGCATCGGAATTAAATATAAGAGACACAATGCCGACTTAACTACAGGAAGACTAAGTCTTCCTACTGTCTATGTTTTGAGCGTTTCCTGTGTCACTAGTTTTACATTCCGATGCACCTCTGCAGGTTTATTATAACCCTTGGACCTTCCCGTTGACGATGAAAATCAGAAATTTCATCGGATATATATATAAGAGACACAACGCCGACTTAAGTACATGAATCCTGATTCTTCTTACGGTCTATGTTTTAGCGTTTCCTGTGTCACCAGGTTTAAATTCCGATGCACCTCTGCAGGTTTATTGTATCCCTTGGAACTTCCCATTGACGTTGAAACACAGAAATTGCATCGGAATTAAATATAAGAGACACAATACCGACTTAAGTACAGGAAGACTGAGTCTTCTTACTGTCTAAGTTTTGAGCGTTTCCTGTGTCACTAGTTTTACATTCCGATGCACCTCAGCAGGTTTACTGTATCCCTTGGACCTTCCCATTGACGTTGAAACACAGAAATTGCATCGGAATTAAATATAAGAGACACAATGCCGACTTAAGTACAGGAAGAATGAGTCTTCCTACTGTCTATGTTTTGAGCGTTTCCTGTGTCACCAGTTTTACATTCTGATGCACCTCTGCAGGTTTACTGTATCCCTTGGACCTTCCCATTGACGATGAAACACGGAAATTGCATCGGAATTAAATATATGAGACACAATGCCGACTTAAGTACAGGAAGACTGCGTCTTCTTACTGTCCAAGGTTTGAGCGTTTCCTGTGCCACCAGTTTTACATTCCGATGCACCTCTACAGGTTTACTGTATCCCATGGACCTCCACATTGACGATGAAACACAGAAATTGCATCGGAATTAAATATAAGAGACACAATGCCGACTTAAGTATTAGAAAACAGTCTTCTTACAGTCAATGTTTTGAGCGTTTCCTGTGTCACCTGTTTTACATTCCGATGCACCTCTGCAGGTTTACTGTATCCCTTGAACCTTCCCATTGACGATGAAACACAGAAATTGCATCGGAATTAAATATAAGAGACACAATGCCGACTTAAGCACAGGAAGACTAAGTCTTCCTACTGTCTATAATTTGAGCGTTTAATGTGTCACCAGTTTTACATTCCGATGCACGTCTACAGGTATACTGTATCCCTTGGACCTTCCTATTGACGATGAAACACAGGAATTGCATCGGAAATTAATATAAGAAACACAATGCCGACTTAAGTACAGGAAGACTAAGTCTTCCTACTGTCTATGTTTTGAGCGTTTCCTGTGTAACCAGTTTTACATTCCGATGTACCTCTGCAGGTTTACTGTAACCCTTGGACCTTCCCATTGACGATGAAACACAGAAATTGCATCGGAATTAAATATAAGAGACACAATGCCGACTTAAGTACAGGAAGAATGAGTCTTCCTACTTACTATGTGTTGAGCGTTTCCTGTGTCAGCAGTTTTACATTCTGATGCACCTCTGCAGGTTTACTGTATCCCTTGGACCTTCCCATTGACGATGAAAATCAGAAATTGCATCGGAATTATGTATAAGAGACACAACGCCGACTTAAGTACATGAAACCGGATTCTTCTTACGGTCTATGTTTTAGCGTTTCCTGTGTCACCAGGTTTAAATTCCGATGCACCTCTGTAGGTTTATTGTATCCCTTGGAACTTCCCATTGACGATGAAGCACAGATATTGCATCGGAATTAAATATAAGAGACACAATGCCGATTTAAGTACAGGAAGACTGAGTGTTCTTACTGTCTAACTTTTGAGCGTTTCCTGTGTCACTAGTTTTACATTCCGATGCACCTCTGCAGGTTTACTGTATCCCTTGGACCTTCCCATTGACGATGAAACACAGAAATTACATCGGAATTAAATATAAGAGACACAATGCCGACTTAAGTACAGGAAGACAGAGTCTTCCTACTGTCTATGTTTTGAGCGTTTCCTGTGTCACCAGTTTTACATTCTGATGCACCTCTGCAGGTTTACTGTATCCCTTGGACCTTCCCATTGACGATGAAACACAGAAATTGCATCGGAATTAAATTTAAGAGACACAATGCCGACTTAAGTACAGGAAGACTGAGTCTTCCTACTGTCTATGTTTGAGCGTTTTCTGTGTCACCAGTTTTACATTCCGATGGACCTCTGCATGTTTACTGTATCCATTGGACCTTCCCATTGACGATGAAACATAGAAATTGCATCGGAATTAAATATCAGAGACACAATGCCGACTTAAGTACAGGAAGACTGAGTCTTCCTACTGTCTATAATTTGAGCGTTTCCTGTGTCACCAGTTTTACATTCCGATGCACCTCTACAGGTTTACTGTATCCCTTGGACCTTCACAGTGACGATGAAACACAGAAATTTCATCGGAATTAAATATAAGAGACACAATGCCGACTTAAGTACAAGAAAACAGTCTTCTTACAGTCAATGTTTTGAGCGTTTCCTGTGTCATCAGTTTTACTTTCCGATGCACCTCTGCATGTTTACTATATCCCTTGGACCTTCCCAATCACGATGAAACACAGACATTTAATCGGAAATAAATATAAGAGTACCAATACCGACTTAAGTACAGGAAGACTGAGTCTTCCTACTGTCTATGTTTTGAGCGTTTCCTGTGTCATCAGTTTTACATTCCGGTGCACCACTGCAGGTTTACTGTATCCCTTGGACCTCCCCATTGACGATGGAAAACAGAAATCGCATCGGAATTAAATATAAGAGACACAATGCCGAATTAACTACAGGAGGACTAAGTCTTCCTACTGTCTATGTTTTGAGCGTTTCCTGTGTCATCAGTTTTAATTTCCGATGCACCTCTGCTTGTTTATTATATCCTTTGGACCTTCCCGTTGACGATGAAACACTGAAATTGCATCGGAATTAAATGTAAGAGACAGAATGCCGACTTAAGAACAGGAAGACTGAGTCTTCCTACTGTCTATAATTTGAGCGTTTCCTGTGTCACCAGTTTTACATTCCGATGCACCTCTACAGGTTTACTGTATCCCTTGCACCTTCCCGTTGACGATGAAACACAGAAATTGCATCGGAATTAAATATAAGAGACACAATGCCGACTTAAGTACAGGATGACTGAGTCTTCCTACTGTCTATAATTTGAGCGTTTCCTGTGTCACCAGTTTTACATTCTGATGCACCTCTGCAGGTTTACTGTATCCCTTGGACCTTCCCACTGACGATGAAACACAGAAATTGCATCGGAATTAAATATAAGAGATACAATGCCGACTTAAGTACAGGAAGAATGAGTCTTCCTACTATGTGTTGAGCGTTTCCTGTGTCACCAGTTTTACATTCTGATGCACCTCTGCAGGTTTACTGTATCCCTTGGACTTTCCCATTGCCGATGAAACACAGAAATTGCATCGGAATTAAATATAAGAGACACAATGCCGATTTACGTACAGGAAGACTAAGTCTTCCTACTGTCTATGTTTTGAGCGTTTCCTGTGTCACCAGTTTTACTTCCCGATGCACTTCTGCTTGTTTATTATAACCCTTGGACCTTCCCGTTGACGATGAAAATCAGAAATTTCATCGGATATATATATAAGAGACACAACGCCGACTTAAGTACATGAATCCTGATTCTTCTTACGGTCTATGTTTTAGCGTTTCCTGTGTCACCAGGTTTAAATTCCGATGCACCTCTGCAGGTTTATTGTATCCCTTGGAACTTCCCATTGACGTTGAAACACAGAAATTGCATCGGAATTAAATATAAGAGACACAATACCGACTTAAGTACAGGAAGACTGAGACTTCTTACTGTCTAAGTTTTGAGCGTTTCCTGTGTCACTAGTTTTACATTCCGAAGCACCTCAGCAGGTTTACGGTATCCCTTGGACCTTCCCATTGACGTTGAAACACAGAAATTGCATCGGAATTAAATATAAGAGACACAATGCCGACTTAAGTACAGGAAGAATGAGTCTTCCTACTGTCTATGTTTTGAGCGTTTCCTGTGTCACCAGTTTTACATTCTGATGCACCTCTGCAGGTTTACTGTATCCCTTGGACCTTCCCATTGACGAT